>NC_088212.1:12106817-12311817 GCF_036934945.1 Oncorhynchus masou masou
TCGTTGTCGAACTTCTCACTCCTGACTTCTGCGGTCGGTGCAGACTGGATTGATCAAAGGAGGAATCATTAGCCTGGCCTCAATATCTAGGATCCTGGAAGGGAGAGGCTCACTGTGAAGGAACGATGCCCAGAGGAGTGATAGGGCTCTGGGCCAGCAAGACAGCCAACATAGGGCTTGGAGGTAGCATCCTCCCCAGTCAGGTGCCCTGGGGAAGAGGGGTTTTCATACCTCCAGTAATGCCTGTCTGTGTGGGCCAGCTGAGCTCCTAACAAACTCACTGTCTGCAGAGATGAAGTGATCCCACCCAGGCGCTACCATTGAGGCAAACCAATCTCTCTGTGGGAGCATCAGTGAGGGAGCTTTTCGGAAAGAGTAGGGCACGAAATCATTACAATCCAGAAAATGATTCAAATCAATATGATAGTAGTAGCAGTAGGCTGATTTTTATTCTGCATATGTGCGGAGGAGGTGGGGGCCCAGCACTGCTTAGCACAATCAGGTTCCCCCTCTGAAGAAAAGAGCTGGCTGGCTGGTAGGGAGCAGCTTATTCTACCGATCACAGCGGCTCAGGAAGATCAGGACAGAATAGTGTCATTATGGTGACAGGATGCATTAGGGTGATTCTGAAAGACCAAGATTGAGGTTAAAGAGGAAATCTGTGAAATAAATGAAAGTCATTATTTCTCCTCTGGCTGTGCATTGTGGGAAGGCACATTCCACAGAACAAGAGGCCAAGCTCTAACCCTCCAGGCGATTGGACCTTTTCCTTTCAGAGGACTGAAAGCTGTGTCTGCGCTTGGGACAATTACCACAAGGGAAGTAAAGAGGACTGCACACTCACACACAGACTTGCACACACAGACTTGCACACACACACACACATATGGACCTACACACACACACACACACACACACTCTCACAGGAAGACAGGGAAGTGAGAAAACATAAATAGTTTGATGATCAAATAATTTATTGATGTCCACGCTTTAAATAGAGTTTAGAAAATGCTGTCTTCTAAAGTATTTTCATTTTGGCATCCTGAATGGTTACAGAGCTGTATACAGACCTGTTATGGGAGATTCTAATGGACTTGTTATGGGAGATTCTAATGGGCCTGTTAGGGGAGATTCTAATGGGCCTGTTCGGGGAGATTCTAATGGGCCTGTTCGGGGAGATTCTAATGGACCTGCTACAGGAGATTCGAATGGACTTGTTATAGGTGATTCTAATGGTCCTGTTAGGGGAGATTCTAATGGGCCTGTTACGGGAGATTCTAATGGGCCTGTTACGGGAGATTCTAATGGGCCTGTTACGGGAGATTCTAATGTACCTGTTAGGCGAAATTCTAATGGACTTGTTATGGGAGATTCTAATGGGCCTGTTATGGGAGATTCTAATGGGCCTGTTAGGGGAGATTCCAGTGGGCCTGTTAGGGGAGATTCTAATGGACTTGTTAGGGGAGATTCTAATGGGCCTGTTACGGGAGATTCTAATGGGCCTGTTACGGGAGATTCTAATGGGCTTTTTAGGGGAGATTCTAATGGGCCTGTTACGGGAGATTCTAATGTACATTTTAGGGGAGATTCTAATGGGTCTGGAATATTCTAATGGGCCTGTTAGGGGAGATTCTAATGGACTTGTTAGGGGGGATTCTAATGGACTTGTTAGGGGGGATTCTAATGGACTTGTTAGGGGAGATTCTAATGGACTTGTTGGGGGAGATTCTAATTGACTTGTTAGGGGAGATTTTAATGGACTTGTTAGGGGAGATTATAATGGACTTGTTAGGGGAGATTCTAATGTACATGTTAGGGGAGATTCTAATGGACTTGTTAGGGGAGATTCTAATGCACTTGTTAGGGGAGATTCTAATGGACCAAAATATTAAACCAGGGGAGCTTCTTTGGCCAGTCCTTGCATCATATTTGACTATACTATAAAACACACGTATTAAAGTGTTTTTTTTTTGTTGCCTGCCACAATTACATGGTTTCCCTGCAGCTTATTAATTTATTGGCCATTTTGTTAAGCCTCTCCCAACAAAAGAGCCAGATGGGTGGATTGTTTGCGGTTGAATTCTTTAATGAATGAGAGGTGGGATGCTGCAGTGGTCAGCGTTCCATCTGCTGCTTGGCAGAGGATCACAGTGTCAGAACAGCAGCCTGTGAAGCTTGAATCACTAACGTGGCTGGCAAGACACATCGATCCTGGACATGGAGGGATAATAGGAGAACAAACAACATCCGCCTACTGTTTTTCACTTCAATGTATATGCTGCTATATCTCAGCATTGATGATTCTGATTGTTCGTATGATCATGTCATCATAATCGGGCTCTGCAGCTTTGCCTGGAACTTACAATGTCTTTATGGTATAATGGGTAAGATCTGCACGGTAGGAGCCGTGACACGCACGGCGTGAGCAGGAAACCACAGCGCTCAATAGAGTTGCAGCCTACCGCGACCTGCTGTCTCACAGACATTCATAACTAAAGGAGCTTTTGTCCATCGTTTCTGGGAAAACCTGTCCGGTGCCCAGTTGCACGTTGAGGGGTTGCCAGACGCACCATTCCGAGGGCCAAGTTCCCCTGAGGAGTCATCGGGCCCCAGCAGAAGTGTTTCACCCAGCTGTCAGCTGCAGAATGCCATCATATCACTGCTTTATTACAAATGTCAGCCTCACCGCTGGAAACGCCCCCCATTGATTAGAGTCCGGATAATTGGACTGTGGCAATCCAGGCTGAATGCTGGCGTTTAGCTGGAGGGCTTTAGGCTGGAGGCAATGTGGGCTGATCGAAGAACAGCCAGGGAGGGGGGAGGATGGGGGATGCAGGAATGGGGGAAATGGTATTTTGCATTACATTGCTTAGTAAGCCGAAACTCTACTGTAGATTCCTTTGAGGGTGTCACATAACAATACAATTACTAAATAAAATGTGTGTGAATCCCGATGTTGCCTCACCTCATCAGATCGCATTATCCTGTTGGGTATACCCCAGATCCCTCATCAATTATACAAATGGGCTGTTTAGAGCAGACGTCTGTTGTCTTAACCTGGAAGTCAATCAATGACATGTTCCAGATCAAATTTCGATCCTGTGATTTATTTCCTCCCAGCCACAAAAACAAACAAAAACACAATTATAACCCACGTCGAACTCTGCATCTTTTATAACTCAGAGAGGCATCATTTAGCAGTAAAATATTCATGGTTTTAAATATGCCTGCTATGGTACAAATCTCAGTTTGTTTTCTAAGAATGTGGTAAGGAACCCCACAGAGAGGCTGGAGAGCGAGACTGCAGAGATCTGTAGAGAACAATGCTGCTTCCTGTCCTATTGTTATCCAATCACAATCCCCTCCATCCTGGCTGTACGCTACTATAGCAACAACAATAATCTCAAACCTAAAGATAGTCATCTCACTTTCTTTAATTTATATGTCTGTCTCACCTCAATTTTCACTTTTGCATCGCAGTCATTTCGATATTCGTGGTACTTTCAAGAAGCAGCGCCACAGAGCAGCATATCATTAAAGTACATCATTTTAACTGTCAGTCAGACATTGACACCCTTCTTTCTCCCAAGAAGACAGTGCAAAGTTGCCTTGCCAAGACACAGGTCCGTGTCAACTTGGTGTGTCACTGTGGAAACACGGAGTAGAAATGACTACATATCACTACATCTGAGAGGGAAGACGACAAGACAAGAACTCACAGTCACACTCTGCGAGCGGAGCCCCCCCCCCCCACCCACCCACCCTACCCACTCCACCCACCCACCCACCCACCCACATGTGCTGTTATCCAATTACAGTCCCACTTACTGCTTTAATCAATATGACCCGTGAATGCAGCACGTGTACCTGTTCACTAATTCATCTGGTTACGGCAAGATGATGAGACAGAGTGTTGTGTCTAAACGTAAGTGACGGCACCATAACATTCACATTTAACAATGTTTTGCCTGCAAAGCGATGACAACAGGTTGTGAGAACAGTTACTGGAGCACATATCCTGCTCTCCATAGAATTTGAGCACCAGATGTACAATATCCCAGAGAACCCCTCCAGGCTGAAGTGGAACTACATGCAGACGGTTGAGCAAGAATCCATCTCCACGAGCATCTGGCTCGGGCTTCAGCAGCACAGATTTTGATGGGAGTAGTCACATGTGTGATGGTTTAACGAGGACTGATGTTGATACTGAGAACGTCGCCTTGATCTCCTCTCGCCCGCCAATCCCTGTGAACGATCCTGGCAAATCATCCCTGCAAATCATCCCTGCAATCTAGATGTGAATAGATAGTTGGACTAAAGACGACCCATTCCTCCCTCATTCCTCATTGCATGTGTGTCCTTAATGTGGACAGTGATGTGTGGTGTCTGGTCTTAATGTGGACAGTGATGTGTGGTGTCTGGTCTTAATGTGGACAGCGATGTGTGTCCTTAATGTGGACAGTGATGTGTGGTGTCTGGTCTTAATGTGGACACTGATGTGTGGTGCCTGGCCTTAATGTGGACACTGATGTGTGGTGCCTGGCCTTAATGTGGACACTGATGTGTGGTGCCTGGCCTTAATGTGGACACTGATGTGTGGTGCCTGGTCTTAATGTGGACAGTGATGTGTGGTGTCTGGTCTTAATGTGGACACTGATGTGTGGTGCCTGGCCTTAATGTGGACAGTGATGTGTGGTGTCTGGTCTTAATGTGGACACTGATGTGTGGTGCCTGGCCTTAATGTGGACACTGATGTGTGGTGTCTGGTCTTAATGTGGACACTGATGTGTGGTGCCTGGCCTTAATGTGGACAGTGATGTGTGGTGCCTGGTCTTAATGTGGACAGTGATGTGTGGTGCCTGTCCTTAATGTGGACAGTGATGTGTGGTGCCTGGCCTTAATGTGGACAGTGATGTGTGGTGCCTGGTCTTAATGTGGACAGTGATGTGTGGTGCCTGGTCTTAATGTGGACAGTGATGTGTGGTGCCTGGTCTTAATGTGGACAGCGATGTGTGGTGCCTGGTCTTAATGTGGACAGTGATGTGTGGTGCCTGGCCTTAATGTGGACACTGATGTGTGGTGCCTGGCCTTAATGTGGACACTGATGTGTGGTGTCCGGTCTTAATGTGGTCAGCGATGTGTGGCCTTCATGTTCTATGTGTTTTCTACAGTGGAACACATTTCTTGCCAGCTCTAACCCCATACATCAATGATTTTGCGCTTGCTGCTGGTGATTCTCTGATCCACCTCTACGCAGACGACACCATTTTGTATACCTCTGGCCCCTCCTTGGACACTGTGTTAACAAACCTCCAGACGAGCTTCAATCCCATACAACACTCCTTCCGTGGCCTCCAACTGCTCTTAAATGCAAGTAAAACTAAATGCATGCTCTTCAACCGATCGCTGCCCGCACATGCCCGCCTGTCCAACATCACTACTCTGGACGGCTCTGACTTAGAATCTGTGGACAACTACAAATAACTAGGTGTCTGATTAGACTGTAAACTCTCCTTCCAAACTCACATTAAGCATCTCCAATCCAAAATTAAATGTAGAATCGGCTTCCTATTTCGCAACAAAGCATCCTTCACTCATGCTGCCATACATACCCTCGTAAAACTGACTATCCTACCGATCCTTGACTTTGGCGATGTCATTTACAAAATAGCCATCAACAAATTGGATGCAGTTTATCATAGTTCCATCTGTTTTTTCACCAAAGCCCCATATACTACCCACCACCGCGACCTGTATACTCTCATTGGCTGGCCCTTGCTTCATATTTGTAGCCAAACCCACTGGCTCCAGGTCATCTTTTAGTCTTTGCTCGGTAAAGCCCCGCCTTATCTCAGGTCACTGGTCACCATAGAGGCACCGAACTGTAGCACACGCTCCGGCAGGTATATTTCACTGGTCACCCCCAAAGCCAATTCCTCATTTGGCCGCCTTTCCTTCAGTTCTCTGCTGCCAATGACTGGAACGAACTGAAAAAAATTACTGAAGCTGGAGACTCATATCTCCCTCACTAACTTTAAACATCAACTGTCAGAGCAGCTTACAGACCATTGCACCTGTACACAGCGCATCTGTAAATAGCCCACCCAACTACCTCATCCCCATAGAGACCTAATCAGAGGGGAAGAGAGAACAGGTGGGAAGGAGAGAATGAGCTAGTTAGGGAGATGTAGAACAGCTGAGGAGAAGGTAACCTAAAAAAGACCAGCAGAGAGAAACTGTTACTATTATTATTTTGCTTCCTTGCACCCCAGTATCTCTACTTTGACATTCATCTTCTGCACATCTATCACTCCAGTGTTTAATTGCTAAATTGTAATTATTTCGTCACTATGGCCTATTTATTGCCTTACCTCCCTAATCTTACTTCATTTGCATACACTGTATATATAGACTTTCCTTTTGTGTTATTGACTTTGCCTTTGTATATTCCATGTGTAACTCTGTGTTGTTGTTTGTGTCTCACTGCTTTGCTTTGTCTTGGCCAAGTCGCAGTTGTGAATGAGAGCTTGTTCTCAACTAGCTTCCCTGGTTAAATAAAGGTGAAATTTAAAAATGGAAAAAACTAGTAATCAAAAACAATGTAATATTAAAAATAACAAGGTACAAGAAAAGCACACAAGATATAAAACAAAGAAATGAGAAGATCACTGTGTGTGTGTGTGTGTGTGTGTGTGTGTGTGTGTGTGTGTGTGTGTGTGTGTGTGTGTGTGTGTGTGTGTGTGTGTGTGTGTGTGTGTGTGTGTGTGTGTGTGTGTGTGTGTGTGTGTGTGTGTGGGTGTGTGTGTGTGTGTTGGAGTATCAGTGTGTGTAATGTGTGTGTTGGAGTATCAGTGTGTGCAGGGCCCTGTCAGTGAGCATAGAGAGTGCAAAAATATGAATAAAATACAAAGGTCAACTCAGATAGTCCGTATAGCCATTTAGTTGGCTATTTACTTAGCTATTTACTTAGCTATTTACTTAGCTGTTTAGCAGTCTTATGGCATGGGAGATAGAAGCTGTTCAGGAGCCTGTTGGTGTCAGACTTAATGCACCGGTACCACTTTCCGTACGGAAGCAGAGAGAACAGTCTATGGCTTGGGTGGTTTAATGGTTTTCAGGGCCTTCCTTTCACACCGCCTGACATAGAGGTCTTGGATGGCAGGGAGCTCGGCCCCAGTGATGTACTGCGCTGTCCGTACCACCCACTGTAGGTCCATGCTATCGAGCGCAGTGCTTTTGCCATACCAAGCAGTGATGGACTGGGCTGTCCGTACCACCCTCAGTAGGTCCATGCTATCGAGGGCAGTGCTATTGCCATACCAAGCAGTGATGTACTGCGCTGTCCGTACCACCCTCTGTAGGGCCATGCTATCGAGGGTAGTGCTATTGCCATACCAAGCAGTGATGGACTGGGCTGTCCGTACCACCCTCAGTAGGTCCATGCTATCGAGGGTAGTGCTATTGCCATACCAAGCAGTGATGGACTGGGCTGTCCGTACCACCCTCTGTAGGGCCATGCTATCGAGGGCAGTGCTATTGCCATACCAAGCAGTGATGTACTGGGCTGACCGTACCACCCTCTGTAGGGCCATGCTATCGAGGGCAGTGCTATTGCCATACCAAGCAGTGATGTACTGGGCTGTCCGTACCACCCACTGTAGGGCCATGCTATCGAGAGCAGTGCTATTGCCATACCAAGCAGTGATGTACTGGGCTGTCCATACCACCCTCTGTAGGGCCATGCTATCGAGAGCAGTGCTATTGCCATACCAAGCAGTGATGGACTGGGCTGTCCGTACCACCCTCTGTAGGGCCATGCTATCGAGAGCAGTGCTATTGCCATACCAAGCAGTGATGGACTGGGCTGGCCGTACCACCCTCTGTAGGGCCATGCTATCGAGAGCAGTGCTATTGCCATACCAAGCAGTGATGGACTGGGCTGTCCGTACCACCCTCTGTAGGGCCATGCTATCGAGGGCAGTGCTATTGCCATACCAAGCAGTGATGCAGTCAGTCAAGATTCTCTCAATGGTACCACTGTAGATCCTTTTGAGGATTTGAGGGCCAATGACAAACTTTTCCGTGCCTTATTCGACAGTGCGTGTGTGTGTGGACCATTTTAAGTTCTTAGTACATCAACTCCATCATCCCAAGATGACACCCAAGATTCCCTTTGTGTTTACTGCCTTGTTCAGGTGCAGGACAACATATTTTTACCTTGTCAGCTCTGGGATTTGATCTTACAGTAGTCCAACACTAACCACTAAGCTACCTGCCGGCAGAGTTGATTCCCTAAGTTCAATACATTTTTGAATATGGTTGAATTCCATTTTAAAGTCTGGTTTCCACGATTCCGTCCGTGTTCTCCGCACCACAGATTTTATAGGGCCCTACAACTCAACTTTGCCATTGTATGTGTGTGGTGTGTTTGTGCTGTGTGTGTAGTGTGTGTGTGTGTGTGTAGTGTGTGTAGTGTGTGTATGTGTGTAGTGTGTGTGTGTGTGTGTGTGTGTAGTGTGTGTTGTGTGTGTGTGTGTGTGTGTGTGTGTGTGTGTGTGTGTGTGTGTGTGTGTGTGTGTGTGTGTGTGTGTGTGTGTGTGTGTGTGTGTGTGTGTGTGTGTGTGTGTGTGTGTGTGTGTGTGTGTGTGTGTGTGTGTGTGTGTGTGCGCGTGCTTGTTCACTTGTGTGAGATGAAAAGATGCTCAGTGATGACATAACTTCTTGGCCCCTCTCATTGACTTTGTTCCGTCTTTGCCGTTTGAGATGACAGCAAAGCAACAGGGCTCCTTTTCTTCCATCTCATTCAGAATAATTGCTCAGCTCCACTGCCAAGCTTATAACAGGACATGTCAGACCCACAGAGCGCATTGTAGTGGAGACTCACTGTGTAAACCCAGCTTATAACAGGACATGTCAGACCCACAGAGAGCATTGTAGTGGAGACTCACTGTGTAAACCCAGCTTATAACAGGACATGTCAGACCCACAGAGAGCATTGTAGTGGAGACTCACTGTGTAAACCCAGCTTATAACAGGACATGTCAGACCCACAGAGAGCATTGTAGTGGAGACTCACTGTGTAAAAGCTTATAACAGGACATGTCAGACCCACAGAGAGCTTTGTTGGAGTCTTGTAAACCCAGCTTATAACAGGACATGTCAGACCCACAGAGAGCATTGTAGTGGAGACTCACTGTGTAAACCCAGCTTATAACAGGACATGTCAGACCCACAGAGAGCATTGTAGTGGAGACTCACTGTGTAAACCCAGCTTATAACAGGACATGTCAGACCCACAGAGAGCATTGTAGTGGAGACTCACTGTGTAAACCCAGCTTATAACAGGACATGTCAGACCCACAGAGAGCATTGTAGTGGAGACTCACTGTGTAAACCCAGCTTATAACAGGACATGTCAGACCCACAGAGAGCATTGTAGTGGAGACTCACTGGATAAACCCAGGCAGATGGTAGAAGCTAAGTCCCAGGTTGGGAATAAACACTCCTTTGTAATGTTATGCCAGGGTTTAGCAACAAGTTCTGTCAGTGTGAAAAAGGCAAGTGCTGAGCATAGCGATTAGTCACTGCTCAGAGCCGTGTTAAGACCTTTTTGTGAATAGTATCAGATTCATCAAAGTAGTGCACATGCCTATGTTTACATGGAGGTATCCAGGTACTCTATGTATTGCATACAACACTGACATGAATCAAGGTGTGTTATTTTCCAATGCAAAGTTTATCATTAACAATTCTAAATGAAAAGCAGTCTTGTAATAAGTTATCTTCACATCAGTGCATCTGCACGAAGAGGTGCCTTCTAGTAATATATCAATCCACATCATAACATTTCACGCCACAACAAGAAATGTGGTTGATGAAGCCTTTTTTTAATTAGAAAAGCAAATTGTGCATTGTTAATGTTGTACGAAGAGCAACAGAATAACAGATGTTTTGATACAATGGAAGACATAGACGATCCTTCCAGGAGTTTATGATAATGAGCTGACCCCAGAACACATGTCATGTATTCAGTAATATCACCATCCAGTCTGACCCCAGAACACATGCCATGTATCCAGTAATATCACCATCCAGTCTGACCCCAGAACACATGCCATGTATTCAGTAATATCACCATCCAGTCTGACCCCAGAACACATGCCATGTATTCAGTAATATCACCATCCAGTCTGACCCCAGTAATATCACCACATGTCATGTATTCAGTAATATCACCATCCAGTCTGACCCCCCCAGAACACATGTCATGTATTCAGTAATATCACCATCCAGTCTGACCCCAGAACATGTCATGTATTCAGTAATATCACCATCCAGTCTGACCCCAGAACACATGTCATGTATTCAGTAATATCACCATCCAGTCTGACCCCAGAACATGTCATGTATTCAGTAATATCACCATCCAGTCTGACCCCAGAACATGTCATGTATTCAGTAATATCACCATCCAGTCTGACCCCAGAACACATGTCATGTATTCAGTAATATCACCATCCAGTCTGACCCCAGAACACATGTCATGTATTCAGTAATATCAGCATCCAGTCTGACCCGAGAACACGTCATTTATTTAGTAATATCACTACTTCAAAGACGATAGAGCATCTTAGGTACAGATGCCCCAGAGAGGCTTGAACCAAAGCGCCAGTAGTAACTACTAGGTGGCAATACACTGCACATCTGGCACCCTCCACAAATAACTAGGTAAACATGTTCCAACTAGACTTCATGCTTGAGTTCATATTTCCCAGGCCAGGGATCTAAAAGAGTTGAGTTATTACCGACGACAACATGACCTGATGCTAGGAGCTTGTTACGTCAGTGGTTTTATGTCAGTTGGAAAGGAAGGGATCTATTTTAAACTCTGGGAAATATGTCTCTTTTAGTTGATTGAGGTCTGTTCAGTTGAACACAGGTTTTTCTGTATGTAATATTATTTGTTTAGTAAAAAGCGAGAGCTGGCTAGTAGAGGTTGTGACTAACGGCGAGTAAACTCTAGGCTATGGTGTAGGAATAAAGAGAGTCATAATTTATACAAGCTATAAGCTCCCAGTGATGTATTGGGTAAATAAACTATTGGGTTATGAACTAATGGAGAAAATATCGGTCAATGAAATCATGATATCATTCCAGAGAGGAATTAATTTATATTTTGTGCCACATATCGCTGCATGTTTTAGCAGGTCTCTCCAAACCTCTACATGTTTTAGCAGGTATCTCCAAACCTCTACATGTTTTAGCAGGTATCTCCAAACCTCTGCATGTTTTAGCAGGTATCTCCAAACCTCTGCATGTTTTTGCAGATATCTTCACATCTCTGCATGCTTTAGCAGGTATCTCCACACCTCTGCATGTTTTAGCAGGTACCTCCCCACCTCTACATGTTTTAGCAGGTATCTCCAAACCTCTGCATGTTTTTGCAGATATCTTCACATCTCTGCATGCTTTAGCAGGTATCTCCACACCTCTGCATGTTTTAGCAGGTACCTCCCCACCTCTACATGTTTTAGCAGGTATCTCCATACCTCTACATGTTTTTGCAGATATCTTCACATCTCTGCATGCTTTAGCAGGTATCTCCACACCTCTGCATGTTTTAGCAGGTACCTCCCCACCTCTACATGTTTTAGCAGGTATCTCCACACCTCTGCATATTTTAGCAGGTATCTCCACACCTCTGCATATTTTAGCAGGTATCTCCACACCTCTGCATATTTTAGCAGGTATCTCCACACCTCTGCATATTTTAGCAGGTATCTCCACACCTCTGCATATTTTAGCAGGCATCTCCACACCTCTGCATGTTTTTAACAGATAGCTCCGAATACAAATGCCATCGATGATATCAGCTTAACTAATTGTTAGTAGTGTTTTGGGTAATAATACTATTAAAACATATTTTGAGAAATATTGGAAGGATGTAAACCAAAATGGTGACCCTTTTAATTAAAGCTGATAGTATTCAGAATACTACAGTGCATATCAACTGTGATTGACATATAACCAGTAAAGTACAATGGAATTCAATAGACTCCTTTTCCAGGTGCTTAAATCTTCAACTAAAATTACAAAAGATTTACAATGCGAAATCATATCTTTGTTTTTTGGGGACACCTATAAAACCTTTGATAAACCGATTGGTTCGAGCCCTCAATGCTGATTGGCTGACAGATGTGGTATGGTCCCAAAAATATTTTTACTGCTCTAATAACATTGGTAATCAGTTTATAATAGCAATAAGGCACCTTGGGGGTTTGTGGTATATTTCCAATGGGCTGTGTCCAGGCACTCAGCGTTGCGTTGTGCATAAGAACAATCATTAGCTGTGGTATATTGGCCATATACCACACCCCCTCGGGCCTTATTGGTTAAATATAGTGCTATTCAGTTCAGTGTGTCATTGATCAAGGTTGGGGCTGAAAATAGAGGGCTTTTAAGATGGATTAATGATGGTTCCTTCCAGTACTGTGCAAGGCTGAAGCATACCCAAAGCCAACGGCTCCTCTACTCCACAGAAAGAAAAACCATGCTGAGTAGGCGAGGGAAAATAATGGAATTTGCCAGACTCCTCTGGCCTCGCTAAAGTTGAGATGGGCAGGTGGAGGGGTGAGAGTGAGGGTGAGGGCAGATTAAGGCTTTACCTTCCTGGACTGCCTGGAAAGGGTTGTTCCCATCCACAAACTCCACAGAGATGGTGATCTTCTCAGTCTCCAGGATCTCGTTGTTGAGGTTGAGGTCCGCCACGGCCATGCGGAACACCTCGTCGTCCTTCCTGGCAGACTCATCAAAGATGGCCCCTATGGAGAGAGAGGGGAAGAAGGAGAGGGTGAAGGAGAGAGACCGGGGGGGTACAAAGAGAGAAGGAGAGAGAAAGAAGGAAAGCGAGAAGAAGGACAATGTTGAGGGATCATTGTGACTAAGGAAAGAATCAAGCAAGCCTCTTAGGTCTCATACTGTATATGTAACTACAATCAATAGAAATCAATAGAACCAAAAGAAATCAAAAGAACCAATAGAACCAATAGAAATCAATGGAACCAAAATACACTACCATTCAAAAGTTTGGAGTCACTTAGAAATGTGCTTGTTTTGTTGTAAATTACTATTGTAGCTGAAAATATCTGAATATCTACATAGGCACATTATCAGTAACCATCACTCCTGTGTTCCAATGGCACGTTGTGTTAGCTAATCCACGTCTATCATTTTAAAAGGCTAATTGATCATCAACCCTTTTGCAATTATGTTAGCACAACTGAAAACTGTTGTTCTGATTAAAGAAGCAATACAACTGGCCATCTTTAGACTAGTTAGACTTTAGACTAGTATCTGGAGCATCAGCATTTGTGGGTTCGATTACAGAATCAAAATAGCCAGAAACAAATAACTTTCTTCTGAAACTCGTCAGGCTATTCTTGTTCTGAGAAATTAATGCTATTCCATGCGAGAAAATGCCAAGAAACTGAAGATCTCATACAACGCTGTCTACTACTCCCTTCACAGAACAGAGCAAACTGGCTCTAACCAGAATAGAAAGAGAAGTGGGAGGCCTCAGTGCACAACTGAGCAAGAGGACAAGTACATTAGAGTGTCTAGTTTGAGAAACAGACACCTCTAAGTCCTAAACTGACAGCTTCATTAAATAGTACCCGCAAAACACCAGTCACAACGTCAACAGTGAAGACAGTGATTCCGGGATGCTGGCCTTCTAGGCAGAGTTCCTCTGTCCTGTGTTCTTTTGCTCATCTTAATATTTTATTTTTATTGGCCAGTCTGGGATATGGCTTTTTTTTTGCAACTCTGCCTAGAAGACCAGTATCCCGGAGTCGCCTCTTCACTGTTGACGTTGAGAGGAAACGGAAAGTGTGCCAGAGTCAATGGATGGATACAATACAGGAAACAAACCACCTACATGGTGCAGGAATCCAAATTAATCCCTCAGATTACCACCTACAGCTTTTCTATATATATATATATATATACTGTATATCTACTTCTGGCCATGCATTTCCTCTCTGGTTGTTGCCTGCAGCAAGTAACTGTTTAAAACTGCTCACTGATGCAATGCTAAATGCAGTTTGCTGACCAGCAAATAATCCTCATTTAGAAATAGATGGTGTGTATGATACGGATTGGTGATTCATACAGTAAACTGACCAATTTGGAGCTATGCTCACATTTTAGCGCCGAGTGCAGGTCAGTGTGATGTTTGTTCACACTCTTCGCTGACCTATCAGATCATCAAGTAAATGGTGCTAGAAGGACCGTGGGAAACTACATCGACCATTGAGACAATACAGGTAACATCCATTATGAACTATAAAACACATTGAGGGACAAAGTCAGTCCTTGCATTTGTATTTATTACGGACCGCCATTAGTTCCTGCCAAGGCAGCAGCTACACTTCCTGGGGTCCAAACAAGATTAAGGCGATTACATCACAAAATAAAACAGTACACAACAGTACACATCACACAACACATTATTACACACTACTCTACCACTACATATCTACAATATAACACATTAATACACCACTACTCTACCACAAAACATCTACAATACAACACATTATAACACACTACCACTACATATCTACAATACAACCCATTATTACACACTACTCTACCACAACATATCTACAATACAACACATTATAACACACTACCACTACATATCTACAATACAACACATTATTACACCACTACTCTACCACAACATATCTACAATACAACACATTATAACACACTACTCTACCACAACATATCTACAATACAACACATTATAACACACTACCACTACATATCTACATTACAACACACTATAACACACTACCACTACATATCTACAATACAACACATTAATACACACTACTCTACCACTACATATCTACAATACAACACATTATAACACACTACTCTACCACAACATATCTACAATACAACACATTATAACACACTACCACTACATATCTACATTACAACACATTATAACACACTACCACTACATATCTACAATACAACACATTATTACACACTACTCTACCACAACATATCTACAATACAACACATTATTACACCACTACTCTACCACAACATATCTACAATACAACACATTATTACACACTACTCTACCACTACATATCTACAATACAACACATTATTACACACTACTCTACCACAACATATCTACAATACAACACATTATTACACACTACTCTACCACAACATATCTACAATACAACACATTGTAACACACTACCACTACATATCTACAATACAACACATTATTACACACTACTCTACCACAACATATCTACAATACAACACATTATAACACACTACCACTACATATCTACAATACAACACATTATTACACACTACTCTACCACAACATATCTACAATACAACACATTATAACACACTACCACTACATATCTACAATACAACACATTATTACACACTACTCTACCACAACATATCTACAATACAACACATTATAACACACTACCACTACACATCTACAATACAACACATTAATACACCACTACTTTACCACTACATATCTACAATACAACACATTATTACATATTACTCTACCACAACATATCTACAATACAACACATTATTACACCACTACATATCTACAATACAACACATTATTACACACTACTCTACCACAACATATCTACAATACAACACATTATTACACACTACTCTACCACAACATATCTACAATACAACTCATTATAACACACTACTCTACCACAACATATCTACAATACAACACATTATTACACACTACTCTACCACAACATATCTACAATACAACACATTATAACACACTACCACTACACATCTACAATACAACACATTAATACACCACTACTCTACCACTACATATCTACAATACAACACATTATTACATATTACTCTACCACAACATATCTACAATACAACACATTATTACACCACTACATATCTACAATGCAACACATTATTACACACTACTCTACCACAACATATCTACAATACATTATTACACACTACTCTACCACAACATATCTACAATACAACACATTATAACACACTACTCTACCACAACATATCTACAATACAACACATTATTACACACTACTCTACCACAACATACAGTATCTACAATACAAATTCCATAACACAGCAATATAACAATAATGCAATGTACTTGTGTGTAGATTCCATGTGTTAGCATGTGTGTGTGTGTGTGTGTGTGTGTGTGTGTGTGTGTGTGTGTGTGTGTGTGTGTGTGTGTGTGTGTGTGTGTGTGTGTGTGTGTGTGTGTGTGTGTGTGGAGTTTTATCTGTTTCATTTAAAATCTGATTTGCATGAGTTACTGTTTGCATGAGTTACTTGATGTGGAGTAATGTTCAACGTAGTTATGGCTCTATGTCAGGGGTGGGCAGCTCCAATCCTCTGGGACCTGATTGGTGTCACACTTTTTCTCCATCCCCAGCAAACACAGCTGATTAATCACATTACATTCTAAACTGAAGATCATGATTAGGTGATTATTGGAGTCAGGTGTGTTAGCTGGGGCTGGGGCAAAACTGTGACACCAATCAAGCCCCTGAGGATTGGAATTGCCCAACCCTGCTCTATATAGTACTGTGTGCTTCCCATAGTTTGATATGCACTGGGGGACTGTGAATAGTCCTCTGGTGGCATGTCTTGTGGGGTATGCATGGGTGTCTGAGCTGTGTGCTAGTCGTTTAAACAGACAACTCGGTGCTTTAAACACGTCAATACCTCTCACAAACGCAAATAGTGACGCAGTCAATCTCTCTTCTACTTTGAGCCAGGAGAAATTTACATGTATTTTATTGATGTTACCTCTTGGTGTACATTTACAGGCCAGCCGTGCTGCTCTGTTCTGAGCCAGCTGTAATTTGCTGTAATGTCCCTCTTTGTGGCACTTCATGATATGACTGGGCATCAGTCCAAGTGAGACCGGAATAGGGTCTGTGTGACTTGTTTTGTTGATAGCAAAGTCAAGAAAGCAGAGCAGTGCTATGTTATTGACAGACCTCTTCCCATCTTAGCTACCGTTGCATCAATATTTTTATGACTAAGCAGTTTAGTCTCCTCAACTTGCTCAATTTCCACATTATTCTATAAAATATTTAGTCGGGGTTTAGTGTTTAGTGAATGATTTGTCCCAAATACAATCATTTAACTTTTTTAAATATTTAGGACTAGCTTATTTCTTGCCACCCATTCTGAAACTGACTGCAGATCTTTGTTAAGTGTTGCAGTGATTTCACTTGCTGTGGTAACTAATGTGTATAGTGTTGAGTCATTAGCATACATAGACACACAGGCCAGTGGCAGGTCATTAGTGAAGATTGAAAAAAGTAAGGGGCCTAGAGTGCTGCCCTGGGGAATGCCTGACACTACCTGGATTATGTTGGAGCGGCTTCCATTAAAGACCACCCTCTGTGTTCTGACAGGCAACAGGCAACTCTCGATCCACGATATAGCAGGGGAGGTAAAGCTATAACACATACGTTTTTTCCAGCAGCACATAATGATTGATAATGTTAAAAGCTGCACTGAAGTCTAACAAAATAGCTCCCACAATCTTCTTATTATAATTTTATTTCAGCCAATCATCAGTCATTTGTGTAAGTGTTGTGCATGTTGAATGCCATTCCCTATAAGCATGCTGAAAGTATGTTGTTCCTCTGTTTACTGTGAAATAGCATTGCATCTGGTCAAATAATGTTTTTCTCCAAAGGTTTACTAAGGGTTGGTAACAAGCTGATTGGTCGGCTGTTTCAGACAGTAAAGGGTGCTTTGCTATTCTTGAGTAGAGGAAAGACTTTTGCTTCCCTCCAGGCCTGAGGGCACACACTTTTCTGTAGGCCTAGATTGAAGACAGTGGCAATATAGTTTGCTATCATCCTCAGTCATTTTCCATCCAAGTTGTCAGACCCAGATGGCTTGTCATTGTTGACAGACAACAATATATTCACTTTACGGAATTCAAAATTATAACACTTGTCTTTCATAATTAAGTCAGTTACGCATGTTCAGAATTTGTTCTTGGCATCTCATGCCTAAGTTTGCTAATCTTGCCAATGAAAACATCATGAAAGTAGTTGGCATGAGTTTTGTGATGAATGAGACATCTGATTCAATGAATGATGGAGCTCTGTTTGCCTTTTTCCCCAAAATGTCATTTAACGTGTTCCAACGTATTATCACTTTATATTAATTTATCTTTGTTTCATAGTGTAGTTTCTTCTTTTAGTTTAGTTAAGTCACATGCTTTCTCAATTTACAGCACCTTTGCCAATGGGCTGTGCAGCCAGACTTATTTGCTATTCCTTTTGCCTAATCCCTCTCATACATACCATTTTTCAAATCCTTGTCAATCCATGGGGATTTAACAGTTTTACAGTCATTTTCTTAATGGGTGCATGCTTATTAGTAATTGGAATAAGCAATTTAATAAATGCGTCAAGTGCAGCGTCTGGTTGATCCTCATTACACAGCACAGACCAGCAAATATTCTTTACATCTTCAACATCGGGGCTCCCGAGAGGTGCAGCGGTCTAAGGCACTGCATCTGTGTGCTAGAGGAATCACTACAGACCCTGGTTCAATTCCAGACTGTATCACAACCGGCCATGATTGGGAGTCCCATAGGGCGGTGCACAATTTGGCCGAGGTAGGCCGTCATTGTAAATAACAATTTGTTCTTAACTGACTTGCCTATTTATTTAAAAAATATGAATCACTACAAAACCTCTTGTATGATCTCCTATACACTATATTAGGCCCAGCCTTTGGAACTTTGGTTTTCCTAGATATGGCAACTATATGGCTACTATATTATGATCACTATTTCCGATGGATGTGGATGCTGCGTTAAAGCAGATTTCTGCAGCATTAGTAAAGATTGTTGTAATCTGTGAATAGGCCTACCACCATTGTGTTGTCAGCAAACTTAATTATGGTATTGGAGTTGTGTGCAGCCACACAGTCATGGGTGAACATGGAGTACAGGAGGGAGCTAAGCACACAACTCTGAGGGGCCCCAATGTTGCCTACCCTCACCACCAAGGGGCGGTGCAATAGGAGGGAAGTGTTCAGTTCCAGGGTCCTTAGCTTGGTGATGAGCTTAGAGGGTACTATGGTGTTGAACGCTGAGCAATGAACAGCACTACAGTGCAGTGAAAAAGTATTTGCCCCTTCTGATTTCCTCTATCTTTGAATATTTTTTCAATAAGAATATGAATATCTTCAACCGTAAGCTAATATTAGATAAAAGGAATATGAGTTTACAAATAACCCCCTAAAAATGTTTACTTATTTTATTTATTGAAGTAACAAAGTTATGCAACACCCAATGCCCCTGTGTGAAAAGTAATTGCCCCCTGGTTCTGCCAGCCTTAGCTGCAGTGATTGCAACCAAACACTTCTTGTAGTTTTGGTCCACTCTTCCATATACAGAACAGCTTTTAACTCTGTGACATTTGTGGGATTTCTTTTTCTTTTTTTTCTTTTACCCCCTTTTCGTGGTATCCAATTATTAGTAGTTACTTGTCTCATCTCTTCAACTCCCGTATGGGCTCGGGAGAGGCGAAGGTCGAAAGCCATGCGTCCTCCTAAACACAACCCAACCAAGCCGCACTGCTTCTTAACAGAGCGCGCATCCAACCCGGAAGCCAGCCGCACCAATGTGTCGGAGGAAACACCGTGCACCTGGTGACCTGGTTAGCGCGCACTGCGCCAAGCCCGCCACAGGAGTTGCTATTGCGCAATGAGAAAAGGATATCCCTACCGGCCAAACCCTCCCTAACGACGCGAGGCCAATTGTGCGTCGCCCCATGGACCTCCCGGTCGCGGCCGGCTGCAACAGAGGTGGCACAGCTAGCAATGCAATGCAGTGCCTTAGACCACTGCGCCACCCGGGAGGCCATCTGCAACTACTCGTTGCAGGTCCTGCCACAACATCTTTATTGAGATTAGGTCTGGACTTTGACTAGGCCATTCCAAAACTTGTTGATTTTTAACCATTTTCATGTAGACTTGATGGTGTGTTTTGGATCATTGTCTTGCTGCATGACCCAGCTGCACTTTAGTTTCAGCTCACAGACAGATGGCCTGACATTCTGATACAGAGCAGAATTCATGGTTCCTTCTATTAAGGCAAGTCGTCCAGGTCCTGAGGCAGCAAAGCATCCCCAAACCATCACACTACCACCACCATGCTTGACCGTTGGTATGAGGTTTTTACTGTGGAATGCACTGTTTGGTTTTCGACAGACATTATGGGCCTCGTCTCATCCAAACTTTTTGGATGACATAGGTTAGAGTTATGGTCAGATTTGCCAAATGGTGTTTCTGTGTGTGAAATAAAGGTGATCTAGAGTTTTTTTGCATCTAGTTGCACAGGTGACATGCTGGTAGAATTTTGGCAAAACAGATTTGAGTTTTCCTGCATTAAAATCACCGGCCACTAGAAGTGCCGCCGCTGAACATTTCCTTACTTATGACCTTGTACAGCTCATCGAATGCGGTCTTAGAGCCAGCATCGGTTTGTGGTGGTAAATAGATAGCTACAAGAAATATAGATGAAAACTAAATAGTCTACAGATTATCATGAGGTATTCTGACTCCGGCGAGCAGAACCTTGAGATCCTTAATATTAGAGTTGTTAACAAAAAGACACACCTACTCCCTGCTGTTCTGCCGATGCATAGAAAAACAAGCTCGATGTACAGTGTATTATCCATGTCCTTCATCAGCCACGACTCTGAGAATCATAGGATATTCCAGTTCTTCAGGTCCTGTTGACAGGATAATCTGGAACGGCGCTCATCCAGTTTGTTTTCCAGTGATTGTAAGTTTGTCAGTAGAACGGAGGGTAGAGGCGGTTTACGTACTCCCAGACTTAATTTTGTCAGGGTGCCCACACGTCGACCTCTCTTACTCCGCCTTCTTCTTATCCAAGTCTCGGGGATTAGGGCCTGTTCCAGGTTGAGCAGTATGTCCCGAGCCTCCGACTCGTTGAAGTAGAAATCTTCATCCTAATGAAGGTTAGTGATCGCTGTTCTGATGTCTAGAAGCTCTTTTCGGTCATAGGAAAAGACGGCGGAAACATTATGTACAACCAAAAGTTAAGATCAGCTAAACAAATATATAATCAAATAGCAAAATTGGTCAGGAGCCTGTAAAACGACTGCTATACATTGTAGCGCTATTCTGGGTGTCATATGTCATTGATCCCTCTGTGATTGTGGTGTTATGTCTCACTGGTTGTACAGTAGTATGATCATTCTACTATTAAATATCAGAGTTTACAGGGATATGATCAAACGACAGCCTGGTAAAAACAATGACTTCAAAGCCCTGCGAACACCGTCAGGACTTTTACAAGACACATCTCCCTCCCAACCATCAGCAATGCAATCACTTTGTCTCCAATCCTCTGCAAACACATAATAATAGCTCTTTTATCTAGGCCCCGGAACTGAGTTACCATAGAAACAAATTTCAAGGAGGAGGCTTTAAAACACACTAAAGTAATTGTCTAGTGTTTCCAGATTTCTATGAAATATGACCTATAATTAATTACAATACGAGTAAAGTAGTTTTTCTTACAAAAAGTGTTAATTAAGTATGTTAAAAAGAAGCTCTTCTGTGTTGGAATTGAGTGGGCGTACCCCAACAACAGAATGGTGTGGGCTTACCCCAACAACAGAATGGTGTGGGCTTACCCCAACAACAGAATGGTGTGGGCTTACCCCAACAACAGAATGGTGTGGGCGTACCCCAACAACAGAATGGTGTGGGCGTACCCCAACAACAGAATGGTGTGGGCGTACCCCAACAACAGAATGGTGTGGGCTTACCCCAACAACAGAATGGTGTGGGCGTACCCCAACAACAGAATGGTGTGGGCGTACCCCAACAACAGAATGGTGTGGGCGTACCCCAACAACAGAATGGTGTGGGAGTACCCCAACAACAGAATGGTGTGGGCTTACCCCAACAACAGAATGGTGTGGAGTACCCAACAACAGAATGGTGTGGGCTTACCCCAACAACAGAAGTACCCAACAACAGAATGGTGTGGGAGTACCCAACAACAGAATGGTGTGGGAGTACCCAACAGCAGAATGGTGTGGGAGTACCCAACAGCAGAATGGTGTGGGAGTACCCAACAACAGAATGGTGTGGGAGTACCCAACAACAGAATGGTGTGGGAGTACCCAACAACAGAATGGTGTGGGAGTACCCAACAGCAGAATGGTGTGGGAGTACCCAACAGCAGAATGGTGTGGGAGTACCCAACAGCAGAATGGTGTGGGAGTACCCAACAACAGAATGATGTGGGAGTACCCAACAACAGAATGGTGTGAACATATACGGGTCAATTAAAATATTCATGCGAATAGACCGCTGACTTACCAGCTCATCCTCCTCAGGAGGATCACATCATCCTCTTTGAGGAAATAGCAAGTACTTTGAAATGGTCTGTTTGAGATACAAGTTTGAGGTGGGGTTTCGTCTCCAATTTATGCTTTGGCCACAAATACAAGTATAGGACAAGTCGACCACATTATTTGGGTTTGAATATGAGTTACATATGAGTTGGGTACGAATATGAATTAGCAGAATACCAACTTTTAAAAGTGAGATTTTCACTGGACAGTTACTTTAAAGCATATCTTACCTGTGGCAGGTAAAGAGTACCTCTAAAACCATCAGCTATTCAAACGGTTCAATAATGAAAACATGAATGAAATGAATTTACTTGTGGGCGTGAGCTCACCCATATATGCACAACAAATTATTAATCAAAATATTATGAGTAATCAACAAACAGTTTCCAAACATACAAATGTGCTTTTAAAGTTGTTGGAATACCATGAATTTTAAATTAAATAACTAAAAAAATAACTTTCTACTGACATTCAATCACGCCTTAATCAGTGAGCTTCATCATTTGTCTCATAATGTCCCTCAGCTGGGCAATATCAAGTGATTTTACATCAGATCTAAGATCTGTGACCAGATACTTGTTGCATACCAAGGGATTTATCAAGGGATGGCAAACCATACTGGACAGTGCACACTGGCACCTGATAGCAGCTGCAAACATACAGGTATGTGCCAAAATAAAGGAAACACCAACATAGTGTCTTCATAGGGCTTTGGGCCACCACGAACCACCAGAACAGCTTCAAGTGTTTTCCTTTATTTTGGCAGTTACCAGTACATAGCATATAGCAACAGAGTGAGAAGAAGGGCAAAGCCCCGCTGTGAACATCATGGCCATTGTCACATTGATGAATGTCTCTCAAGAGAAGAAAAAGTGAAGAGGATTATTTTTCTTTCAATCCACTTCCCAATGGAAGCCGAGGTTTGTGTGCACATGTCCTTCGCGTTTCGTGTGCACGTGTGCGCGCGTGAGTGCATGTGCACGCGTTTGTACTTGCGTACATGTCTGCACGTGTGCGCGTGTGTGTGTGTGTGTGTGTGTGTGCACATGTGTGTGTGTGTGTGTGTGTGTGTGCGTGTGCGTGTGCGTGTGCGTGTGTGTGTGTGTGTTTGTGTGTGCGTGCACATGTGTGGGTGTGTGTGTGGACATAGGCCTGGGTGACTGTGCTGGCTGTTGATGTGCAAGGCAGCAGAGCATACTGATTTCCAAGCAGACTTCCTCCTGCTCTAAACTCTGCTCCACCATGGCCCCCTTGGATTGTGAGGAAAAGGCAAATGTCACAACATTAATCAGAGGAGAGAATAAAGACATTGAGTGTAGCTTTACGTGCCAAGGGCAACATGGCTCAAATGCACAATACATAATCACTGCTATTTCCACAACATCGCTCCAACACAACATCGCTCCAACACAACAGCTTTTGAATTGGAATTGGTTCAAGTTAAGAGAAATCGATTTGGGAATGTTAAACCATGTATTTGATATTCCCTTCATGTTGTTGTTTACTCTTGACTTCCTGATAAATATCCAGTTAGTCCAATAACGTCTCCAGGAAGCTGCTGTCTTCCCTTTATAAAACACCACTAACCATTTGCCCTTTACTCTGTTGAACAAAAAACATCTGCATGGAAAGAAAGGGTATTTCTGCCAGTCAAAAGTAAATGCACAATGAGAGAATCAACATGAGTTCCCTTTCAACTGAGGCAAAACACCAACACTTCTGTTACTATTATGCAGTATACTCAATAGAGCACGTTTAATTAGCTTGTGGCTTTACACCAAATCATTTAGGATTAATGAGCGATTGTCTGAACTGGAAGAATTTCACTTGCAATAAGGAGCGATGGAGTGTGAAGGAAGCTGCTTCCGTCCTGAAATGTCACTCACAGGGTTAGACATGGAACCAGACTGGCAGCCCTGTCCTTTCCAGGACATTTAGATGACTACTGGACCAGCAGTGGAGTAGGAAAAGAGGCGTGTCACATGCTGTCCAAACAGAGGCGAGATTCAGAAGGTTATTTATGTGGTGGCAAAAAGAAAGAAGAGTTATTAACTCTAATTGCATATCCTTCCTGATTAGGCTTTATACTGTATATCCTTCCTGTTTAGGCTATATACTGTATATCCTTCCTGATTAGGCTATATACTGTATATCCTTCCTGTTTAGGCTATATACTGTTTGCTATATACTGCATGTCCTTCCTGATTAGGCTATATACTGTATATCCTTCCTGTTTAGGCTATATACTGTATATCCTTCCTGTTTAGGCTATATACTGCATATCCTTCCTGTTTAGGCTATATACTGTATATCCTTCCTGTTTAGGCTATATAATGCATGTCCTTCCTGTTTAGGCTATATACTGTATATCCTTCCTGTTTAGGCTATATACTGTATATCCTTCCTGTTTATCCTTCCTGGCTATATACTGTATATCCTTCCTGTTTAGGCTATATACTGCATATCCTTCCTGTTTAGGCTATATACTGTATATCCTTCCTGTTTAGGCTATATACTGCATATCCTTCCTGTTTAGGCTATATACTGCATATCCTTCCTGTTTAGGCTCTATACTGCATATCCTTCCTGTTTAGGCTATATACTGCATATCCTTCCTGTTTAGGCTATATACTGTATATCCTTCCTGTTTAGGCTATATACTGCATATCCTTCCTGTTTAGGCTATATACTGCATATCCTTCCTGTTTAGGCTATATACTGTATATCCTTCCTGTTTAGGCTATATACTGTATATCCTTCCTGTTTAGGCTATATACTGCATATCCTTCCTGTTTAGGCTGCATATCCTTCCTGTTTAGGCTATATACTGTATATCCTGTTTAGGCTATATACTGTATATCCTTCCTGTTTATATACTGTATATCCTTCCTGTTTAGGCTCTATACTGTATATCCTTCCTGTTTAGGCCCTATACTGTATATCCTTCCTGCTTAGGCTATATACTGCATATCCTTCCTGTTTAGGCTATATACTGTATATCCTTCCTGTTTAGGCTATATACTGCATATCCTTCCTGTTTAGGCTATATACTGTACATCCTTCCTGTTTAGGCTATATACTGTATATCCTTCCTGTTTAGGCTATATACTGTATATCCTTCCTGTTTAGGCTATATACTGTACATCCTTCCTGTTTAGGCTATATACTGTATATCCTTCCTGATTAGGCTATATACTGTACATCCTTCCTGTTTAGGCTATATACTGTATATCCTTCCTGTTTAGGCTATATACTTACTATGCCCACCTTGACAGCAGTCAGAAGCTGATGACCATAGAGGAACATTGCATAATTCCTTCCAACAGGTAGGTGATGTATAAGCATAGAATTAGATATAACAATACTAGAATGGAAATAATGAATTTGAAGAGTTTATCTGCACTGAATGTTCGTTAGCTAGCTAGCTAGCCAGACAGTTTAACATTTTTCAAATTAACTGTCAATATTTCAACATTCACTGGTTGAAATCAGTTGATGATAGTTGTAAATGCAACAAGTGCTGATATTGATTCATATAAGAGTACTCACATCTTTCCAAGAAAACTACAATTTTGACATTTATGGTTTGTTTACACATATTTTAGAGGCTATTTATAAAGAGCATTTGTATAAAACCCATATAAAATGTATTTTATAATTATGTGACTATTTCAGGTTGACAATAATTTCATTACACAATTTCTGATATATTTCATGCCTCACTTTTACTTTCCTGCATACGTAAAATCAAGGTATACCTCTATTGCCATTCATTCGAATTGGACTGGTTTCGATTACTCCCTGACCAATATGGCTGCCATTTTCACCCCATTCTGGAACTTTGAGGGATTATGACATAGCCCATCTAATTTAATAGGATCTCTGTGTGTATGACCAATACATGGCTCGTGCGCTGGTGGGCCCCATGTGATCATGAAAGCAATGTGGTGATGGCGCTGTGTAATGATAATGATTAATTAGTTTCCTCTTGACCGGAGGGGTGTGGATGGAGGGCTGCTGTTTAGGGGAGGCCTGTGAGTGCATGCGTGTGAAGGCGGTCAGATTTACGGCCCATGCCACGCTTGGGAGAAGGATGTGGTGGCTGACACCTGGGAGACAAGGGCGATAAATGGGCACCAGGAGGTCCAGGGGAGCGCAGTCATCGACTGATAGAACATTGTGTAGAAACAGCAACACAATGCCACGTATATCACTCTGCATGTCAGCCGCGGCCACACACAGTCACCCATTAATAACTGATCATCACTCTGCATGTCAGCCGCGGCCACGCACAGTCACCCATTAATAACTGATCATCACTCTGCATGTCAGCCGCGGCCACACAGTCACCCATTAATAACTGATCATCACTCTGCATGTCAGCCGCGGCCACGCACAGTCACCCATTAATAACTGATCATCACTCTGCATGTCAGCCGCGGCCACACACAGTCACCCATTAATAACTGATCATCACTCTGCATGTCAGCCGCGGCCACACACAGTCACTCATTAATAACTGATCATCACTCTGCATGTCAGCCGCGTCACTCATTAATAACTGCCACGCACAGTCACCCATTAATAACTGATCATCACTCTGCATGTCACGCACAGTCACCCGCGATCATCACTCTGACATGTCAGCCGCGGCCCACACAGTCACCCATTAATAACGGCCACACAGTCACCCATTAATAACTGATCATCACTCTGCATGTCAGCCGCACCCATTAATAACTGCCACGCACAGTCACCCATTAATAACTGATCATCACTCTGCATGTCAGCCGCGGCCACACACAGTCACCCATTAATAACTGATCATCACTCTGCATGTCAGCCGCGGCCACACAGTCACCCATTAATAACTGATCATCACTCTGCATGTCAGCCGCGGCCACACAGTCACCCATTAATAACTGATCATCACTCTGCATGTCAGCCGCGGCCACACACAGTCACCCATTAATAACTGATCATCACTCTGCATGTCAGTCACCCATTAATAACTGATCATCACTCTGCATGTCACACACAGTCACCCATTAATAACTGATCATCACTCTGCATGTCAGCCGCGGCCGCACAGTCACCCATTAATAACTGATCATCACTCTGCATGTCAGCCGCGGCCACGCACAGTCACCCATTAATAACTGATCATCACTCTGCATGTCAGCCGCGGCCACACACAGTCACCCATTAATAACTGATCATCACTCTGCATGTCAGTCACAGTCACCCATTAATAACTGATCATCACTCTGCATGTCAGCCACACACAGTCACCCATTAATAACTGATCATCACTCTGCATGTCAGCATGTCAGCGCGCCACACACAGTCACCCATTAATAACTGATCATCACTCTGCATGTCAGCCGCGGCCACACAGTCACCCATTAATAACTGATCATCACTCTGCATGTCAGCCGCGGCCACACACAGTCACCCATTAATAACTGATCATCACTCTGCATGTCAGCCGCGGCCACACACAGTCACCCATTAATAACTGATCATCACTCTGCATGTCAGCCGCGGCCACACACAGTCACCCATTAATAACTGATCATCACTCTGCATGTCAGCCGCGGCCACACAGTCACCCATTAATAACTGATCATCACTCTGCATGTCGCGCATGCCGCGGCCACACAGTCACCCATTAATAACTGATCATCACTCTGCATGTCAGCCGCGGCCACACACAGTCACCCATTAATAACTGATCATCACTCGGCATGTCAGCCGCGGCCACGCACAGTCACCCATTAATAACTGATCGTATGCATGTAAAGAAAGACTTCTTCAATATCTATCTGTGATGAGACTGGCTGGGTTTCCACCTCTGCACCAGGAAGGGAGAGTCACAGAGCAGGAATATAATGGTGTGTGTGTGGGCATTGTTGAGTGAGGTCACCACAGCCACTGTCATTAGGGAGCCATGCGTGCCTGAAATAGATTAAAGAGATTCTCATGGAGGAAGGAACCAAGAACTTGTAGGGTAGGACTAGATCCATATCCTTCAACTTCAACCATGTTTGTTTGTGTGTGTGTGTGTGCCACTGTCATTAGGGAGTGCGTGCCTGTGTAAAGAGTGTCATGTGTGTGTGTGTGTGTGTGTGTGTGTGTGTGTGTGTGTGTGTGTGTGTGTGTGTGTGTGTGTGTGTGTGTGGCCGTGCGTATGTGTGTATCAGCAATCTGCATCTGCGGAATCTGTGGTTCCCTCTAATTTATCCATCTTTGTGTATAACTTGAAAGGGGACATGATTTGTACTGTGAAAACCACACGTGCCATTTTCCCTTCTCCTGCTGGCTCAACACGCACTTTCATTATTACCATGTAAATGAATTTCCTTCATCATTTACTGAGCCAATCTAAAGCCTCTCCATGACTGTCCCTCACTTTCCCCGGCTGTGGAGACACCTTCTTCCTGACATTTAATCAAAGTGGGCTTAAATGGCTCTGCTGGATGGGGCCTGGGAGGGTCCGTTTCCCATTAGACCAGGGCTCTTTGACATCATAAAGACATAGATGCTTGGGACTGGGCGTATGTAACAGAAGATAGTGACTTTGCGGCAGGGGGAGAGAGGGAAGGGCGGGAGTTGGAGGGGGGGCAGAGGGTTGGGTGGGGAGGGCAGAGGGTTGGGGGGTGGGGCAGAGGGTTGGGGGGGGGGATTTCAGCAGTGTCCACCTCCTTGGTAGGAACAGGCTTCATCGCTGTGTCACTACATCTTTGTGGAATGTACCCCGTGCACACACACACACACACACACACACACACACATAACTCTTTCTTGCCATTTCAGATGCTGTTGGGGTGTTTGGTAGACATTAAATCAGCTGAAAGAAGCACAGTGTGTTCAAAGGTATTATACAACTTAAGGTACAGGCTAGAGTATAATGCAGACAAGAAAATAATATATCCATTGTAATGACCTCATATCAACAGGCCTACACGAATGCTCCATGCTGTCTCATGGATTTTCTCTATATACACTATCTATACGGACACTCCTTCAAATTAGTGGATTCGGCTATTTCAGCCCCACCTATTGCTGACAGGTGTATAAAATCGAGCACACAGCCATGCAATCTCCATAGACAAACATTGGCAGCAGAATGGCCTTACTGAAGAGCTCAGTGACTTTCAACGTGGCATCGTCATAGGATGCCACCTTTCCTACAAGTTAGTTTGTCAGATTTCTGCCCTGCTAAAGATTCCCCGATCAACTGGAAGTGCTGTTATTGTGAAGTGGAAACTTCTAGGAGCAACAACGGCTCAGCCGCGAAGTGGTAGGCCACAAAAGCTCACAGAACGGGACTGTCCTCGGTTGCAACACTCACTACTGAGTTCCAAACCGCCCTCTGCAATGTCAGCACAAGAACTGTTCGTCGGGAGCTACATGAAATGGGTTTCCATGACCGAGCAGCCGCACACAAGCCTAAGATCACCATGCGCAATGCCAAGCGTCGACTGGAGTGGTGTAAAGTTCGAAAAGACTCTTTGGCAGTGGAAACGCGTTCTCTCTTCACCACACTTCACCATCTTGTTGTCCGACAGATGAATCTGGGTTTGGCGGATGTCAGGAGAATGCTACCGGCCCGAATGCATAGTGCCAACTGTAAAGTTTGGTGGAGGATGAATAATGGTCTGGGGCCCCTTAGTTTCAGCAAAGGGAAATAGTAATGCTATAACATGCAATGACATTATAGATGATTCTGTGCTTCCATGTTTGTGGAATAAGTTTGGGAAAGGCCATTTCCTGTTTCAGCAAGACAATGCGCCTGTGCACAAAGCGAGGTCCATACAGAAATGGTTTGTCGAGATCGGTGTGGAAGAACTTGACTGGACTGCACAGAGCCCTGACCTCAACCCCATCGAACACCTTTAGGATGAATTGGAACGCCGATTACGAGCTAGTCCTAATTGCCCAACATCAGTGCCCGACCTCACTAATGGTCTTGTGGCTGAATGGAAGCAAGTTCCTTCAGCAATGTTCCAACATCTAGTGGAAAGCCTTCCCAGAAGAGTGGAGGCTGTTATAGTGGCAAGGGGGGGAGGCAACTTCATATTAAAGCCCATGATTTTGGAATGAGGTGCCCACACACTTTTGGTCATGTAGTGTATATTCTACTGTATAGTTTACCATATCACTCTTCCGTCCCCAACTAACCCCAAGCAACACTGTCACCAACGAGAGATTTATTAGAATCACTTAGCTTGAAGTCAGTTGAAACCCCATAACTCTCTAATTAATATCTCTATTTGCATATCCATTAGCACCTTTCCCAGTGTGTGTAGAAATCGGTGTTAATGAGCATTGATGATGATGCCGATGTCAATATTCCCAGATTTGTCTCGCTCAACCCTGTGAGTGGAGAGGTGGGGAGGGAATTAGTGAGGAGTGTTAAGGTACTTGACACTAATGGAATGCTGAGCCAATTGTGAGTGTGACACACAACGTGGCCTTCTCACTGGAGGTTGTCACACAGCATGAGATTAAGAGAGAGAGAGAGAGAGAGAGAGAGAGAGAGAGAGAGAGAGAGAGAGAGAGAGAGAGAGAGAGAGAGAGAGAGAGAGAGAGAAAGAGAAGAGAGAGAGAGAGAGAGAGAGAGAGAGAGAGAGAGAGAGAGAGAGAGAGAGAGAGAGAGAGAGAGAGACCATGGTAACATCAAACTACAGTGTGGCAAAAAAGTATTTAGTCAGCCACCAATTGTGCAAGTTCTCCCACTTAAAAAGATGAGTGAGGCCTGTAATTTTCATCATAGGTACACTTCAACTGTGACAGACAAAATGAGAAAAAAAAAATCAGAGAGCAGGCTGACCTTCCAGAGATGGGCACTAGTTAGCTCCCACCCTGGTTAGGACTGAGCTGAGGAGGGGAGACTGGAGCGGTGGCAGCCCAGTTGTCTGCTAGAAGCTAGTTAATTTAAAACCCTGCAAGTCAGCAGAACATAACAAACCAAGGCTGTTGTTTTATTCATCACTGCAGCAAACTATGTGGCCTGGAGAATGGGGCCCAGCACTACTGTAAGTAGGCCTATGAGTCTCAATGAAACACACTTTGCCTCATAAGGCCATCTTTGTGGGTTCACACATAAGCTCATTTTGAAGGTAAAGCCTACTGAGCACTGCAACTTAGGGTCGTTTCTAGAGTTATAATGAGAGAGGTGTCCCACTGGGCACACTGCGTCATTTTACGCGGATAATTGCGTAATATTTGGTTGATACGTTCAATGAGATTACAGCCTATATTAATCCACACAACAACAAAAAAACAGCCAAAAGTTTGTTAAATTTCCAATGTGTTATATCACTGTGCTTTCAACCATCTAAAAGCACAACCACATTGCAATGGGAAAACAATTACATTGTCTGTTTAAATTGTCACCCAAATGTCACTGCACATTTACCCATTTAAAAGCATAGCAAAGTTTAAATGGGAATACAATGTAAGGTTTTATTTTTTATTTATACAAGATATTCATGTGATGTCACTGTGCTTCATCTAATAGCAGAACCAAATGACCTGGATTACAGTTGAAATTACATTAAAAGTACATGGTGCAAGTGATCAATGCTGTTTGAGATCCATCACAGATTATTACAGCCATTGTGAAGATCTCCGCAGATCTGCGATGACCTAGGCATTCTGTCTTGAACATGCCTGCTGTATATGCTTACGTGTGAAGACATGTATAGATAGAGTAACCCATGGATCTGTTACGCATGTTAAGGTTGAATATACATTAGCATCAATGATGATTGATTAAGTACGGTCACATTTCATTTGCTCTGTTAAACCTACCCTTTGGAATGTTTTCGATAGCAACAGTGAATCTATTTAGTTTTTAAGAGGAAATCTCTCACCAATCATTCTCACAAGATAGCACACTGGTAATAGTCAATTACAAATATCATAGCTAAACTTTCACCTCAAAACAACGGTTTACATTTAATGACTTTAAAAAAAAGTATTTTCCGTGCATTTCCACTGTAGATTCCACGTCACAATACGTTGGCAGATAACATTGAAACAACGTTGATTTCGACCAGTTTTTGCCCAATGGGTTGGTAAGTGCTATTCTAGAGATACAGACACTCGGATTGCCAATCCAAATCATTCTCTGAAAGACTTATTATATTTTTATAGCCCCCACTCACACTTCAAGTCAATGACAACAACAAAACACGGATCCAAACGTAAATGCCAAGCAGCTTCACACAGAAGCCGCGCATTACTATTCAGAGCATAAATCAGCCCTCAGATCATTTTTCCAGAGACACTAAATATAGATTAATAAGCATTACACAAGACCACGTTGTTCTCTTAATTTTCTCTTTAATAATTTATGGGATAATGATATAATGTGGATGAGCCCACAAACGTAAAAAAAATAACCGGATACTGTACTCATGCCCTCATTTCAGAGGATTTCAAGAGCAGTTGTCTACACATATGGACAATTGCATCTGAAATTCCAATCTGCTGGGAATCTCTCTCACTTGTTTGCATTTACCTTGATATTCCCCAACCAACATTTATCAGTTAAATGGAAGACTTTGATGTGGGGTCCAGTCATTTCTAGATGAATGGTCTGTACATACACTTCTGTGCTTTTATCAAGCCACTCTTGGAGGACAATTGAACTTGGATGACAAAAAACGCTTCCTATTGGCTAAATATCCTCTCCACTTCAATGACAAATGACTCAAAAAAGTTGAATAAAACCAATCCTATCTTTACATGTGGATCTATTTGATACTGAGAGAAAGATGCATACATTTATATTCTCCAACTTAGTCTCCAATTGTCAGACAGTGGAAGTCATTTCACTAATTGTGCAGAAGTACATCATGCACATCATCCCTCTGGGTCCAGTCCACCAGTACTAATCCCTTTTCCTCAGGTCTTGGTCCCTCTGGGTCCAGTCCACCAGTACTAATCCCTTTTCCTCAGGTCTTGGTCCCTCTGGGTCCATTCCACCAACACTAATCCCTTTTCCTCAGGTCTTGGTCCCTCTGGGTCCAGTCCACCTACACTAATCCCTTTTCCTCAGGTCTCAGGTCTTGGTGCCTCTGGGTCCATTCCACCAGCACTAATCCCTTTTCCTCAGGTCTTGGTCCCTCTGGGTCCAGTCCACCAACACTAATCCCTTTTCCTCAGGTCTTGGTCCCTCTGGGTCCAGTCCACCAGCACTAATCCCTTTTCCTCAGGTCTTGGTCCCTCTGGGTCCAGTCCACCAACACTAATCCCTTTTCCTCAGGTCTTGGTCCCTCTGGGTCCATTCCACCAGCACTAATCCCTTTTCCTCAGGTCTTGGTCCCTCTGGGTCCAGTCCACCAACACTAATCCCTTTTCCTCAGGTCTTGGTCCCTCTGGGTCCAGTCCACCAGTACTAATCCATTTTCCTCAGGTCTTGGTCCCTCTGGGTCCAGTCCACCAACACTAATCCCTTTTCCTCAGGTCTTGGTCCCTCTGGGTCCAGTCCACCAGTACTAATCCCTTTTCCTCAGGTCTTGGTCCCTCTGGGTCCAGTCCACCAGCACTAATCCCTTTTCCTCAGGTCTTGGTCCCTCTGGGTCCAGTCCACCAGCACTAATCCCTTTTCCTCAGGTCTTGGTCCCTCTGGGTCCAGTCCACCAGCACTAATCCCTTTTCCTCAGGTCTTGGTCCCACTGGGTCCAGTCAACTAGTATGAATCCCCTTTTCTCAGGACTTGGTCCCTCTCTGCTCTATTACAAAGGACCTAGGAATCCCCAAACTCCCATTCCCCTTTCTACACGTTACCCATTTGCTCCTGAGAGAAAGATAGACGCATTTATATTCTCCAACATTTTCTCCAAATGTTGGACAGTGGTCCCTCTCTGCTCCACTGCAAATGACCCAGGGCCTGCTGAACTTTGTGCCAAGTTACCTAAACCCTATGCTACAAGGCCAACAAATGGCCTTTGTTCTTCTTCTCAAAAGTAAAACAAACACCATGTCACGCCCTGGTCGAAGTATATTGTGTTTGTCTGCATTTATTTAGTCAGGCCAGGGTGTGACATGGGTTTTTTGTTGTGTGTTTTAGTCTTGGGGGTGTATAGCATAGTCTATGGCTGCCTGAGGCGGTTCTCAATCAGAGTCAGGTGATTATCGTTGTCTCTGATTGGGAACCATATTTAGGCAGTCATATTCTTTGAGTATTTCATGGGTGATTGTTCCTGTCTCTGTGTTTGTGTTCACCAGATAGGCTGTATAGGTTTTCACGTTCCGTTTTGTTGTTTTGTATTGTTCATTTTTTCATTCGTCATTAAACATCTCTCAAAGATACCACGCTGCATTTTGGTCCGCTTCTCTTCCACCAGACGAAAGCCGTTACACACCATAACAGAAATACATTTTCTGCTCTCTCGGCTCCCCAAACAGTCACACTAATTATCTCATTAACGAGAATTAGGAAAACCGAACTGCTCGATTCAAACATTTAATCAGCAAACTGAATAGAACCCTAGTTTTTGTCTGATGGAGGGGTACCAAGGATGGCTGCCATGTCTCTCTCTCCCAAGAGGTAGTTTCATACATCTTCATACAGAGTCCTTACATATCAAAGCCAAAACACATCCATCTTGTCTACTCAATATAAGCCTTGTGGTATATATTTGTTTTAAACATTTTAGTCATTTAGCAGACTTACAGTATGCATATATTTTAATCAGTTTTTTCCCTATTACCTTTCTATAGTTTAAAGCATTGCTGAATATTTTCAACAGCTCACAGCAACTACAGTACTGTTTCAGGGCACTGTGCTGCAGCATTTACAAGCTTCAGGTCTATCACAGCAACTACAGTGCTGTTTCAGGGCACTGTGCTGCAGCATTTACAAGCTTCAGGTCTATCACAGCAACTACAGTGCTGTTTCAGGGCACTGTGCTGCAGCATTTACAAGCTTCAGGTATATCACAGCAACTACAGTGCTGTTTCAGGGCACTGTGCTGCAGCATTTACAAGCTTCAGGTCTATCACAGCAACTACAGTGCTGAACGCATTACAGTATTCATTCAAATAATTTGGCAGGAATGAGCTGTATGTGTCTGAATGTGACGTGAATCAACAAAAGATTATGGGAACATCTCTTGTGTATACATATGACATTCGGATGAACATTTGTGCAAATGTATACATGTTTTTCTTTTGAAGATGGAAATGTAATCCTTGAATGATTAAAATCCTGCGGCGAGTATTCCATTTTAAAAATGTTAATGGGTGAATCTATTGTATGAGCCTGCATAAGTACTCCACTCTCAAGTGGTGACATTTGAAGACAATGGGTGCTACTACCGTACTGGTTGCTCAGCTGTCACAGGCCCACACCGGGCCTCACAAAAAAGACTGGTGTTTGCTCAAACACAATTACACAAGAAAAGCTGCATTGAGAATCCTCTAATGGACCATCTGCTTAAAGAGATTACCTTTCCTGGGGAAATCACCTTACATGAAGTGAAGTCAGTTGGTTTCCCTGCAGGGAGCGTCAAACAAACCCCAGCAGACCTTCCCAGACATGATCAATCAAAACGATGACATCCCATGCATATTTCAACAGTTTGCGTGTTTGCACTGTAGATACCATATTGATCATGCATTGACTTTATCTACCTTAGTCTAGCTTCACCGAAAGCATCAAAGGAGGACTTGTGAGTGTATTTAACTCCAAAACTGTGATCGGACAAGCTATAATGAGTGTTTTGTGCTTCGCGATACTGTCAAATCCTCGTCATGCCCATGCTCTTCTGAACCACTCTGGTGTACTGGGGACACTGTGCTCTATTTGGACCATCACATCTGACGGGGTATCTAAGAACACGGTGCTAAGATGTCTGAAGATACTACAAAAATGCTAGTCGAATCATAGCTTTCATACAGGGCTAGTTCTGTCATGAAACACCCCTGCCACGTGCCCGTTAAGACAGTACAGGCACACATAATTAATCGTTTGAGAGTTGTTCTCTCTTCGTCTTATCTACTTCCTTCACTATACAGTAGCTAAGCTCTTAGTAATGTGAGTGGAGCGAGACACATTTGGTATGTAAGGCAGGGGAGTGATAACAGAGAATTCTGTGAATTCCGAGTTCTGTGTTCTTGAGAAACTGTCAGCTTCACCACTGGTGGAGTAGGGTCCATCCAGATTCTCTCCAAAACTGACAGCACATATGAAGTACCTTGAAACATTTTGCCTGAGTGTTTGCAATCCGTCTTTCTCAAGCCATCTGTCATGTCAGTGAGAAATACGTTTACAGTATGATTCTCTGTGAAATACGTTTACAGTATGATTCTCTGTGAAATAAGTTTACAGTATGATTCTCTGTGAAATAAGTTTACAGTATGATTCTCTGTGAAATAAGTTTACAGTATGATTCTCTGTGAAATAAGTTTACAGTATGATTCTCTGTGAAATAAGTTTACAGTATGATTCTCTGTGAAACTCGTTTACAGTATGATTCTCTGTGAAATTCGTTTACAGTATGATTCTCTGTGAAATTCGTTTACAGTATGATTCTCTGTGAAATAAGTTTACAGTATGATTCTCTGTGAAATAAGTTTACAGTATGTGTCACACCTTAACCTTAGATATCTCTGTTTTTCTATATATTTTGGTTAGGTCAGGGTGTGACTAGGATGAATACTCTAGTTTTTGAATGTCTAGGGTTTTTGTATGTCTAGGAGTTTTTGTATGTCTATGTTGGCCTGATATGGTTCCCAATCAGAGACAGCTGTTTATCGTTGTCTCTGATTGGGGATCATATTTAGGTAGCCATTTTCCTCATTTGTGTTGTGGGATCTTGTCTAGATTTAGTTGCCTGAGTGCACAACAGTAGCTTCACGTTTCGTTTGGTTGTTGTTTTTGTTCAGTGAGTTTCGGTTTATTAAAATGATGTGGAACTCTACTCACGCTGCACCTTGGTCTCATCATTACGACAAACGTGACAGTATGATTCTCTATGAAATAAGTTTACAGTATTATTTTATATTAAATAGGTTTATAGTATAATTCTCTATGAAATAAGTTTACAATATGATTCTCTATCAAATAAGTTTACAATATGATTCTCTATGAAATAAGTTTACAGTATTACTCTATATTAAATTGGTTTATAGTATAATTCTCTATGAAATAAGTTTACAATATGATTTTCTATTAAATAAGTTTACAGTATGATTCTCTATCAAATAAGTTTACAGTATAATTCTCTATGAAATACAATTAGTGTGATTCTCTTCGAAATACAATTACAGTATGATTCTCTATCAAATACGATTACAGTATGATTCTCTATGAAATACAATTAGTGTGATTCTCTATGAAATACGATTACAGTATGATTCTCTATGAAATACGACTACAGTATGATTATCTATGAAATACGACTACAGTATGATTATCTATGAAATACGATTACAGTATGATTCTCTATGAAATACGATTACAGTATGATTCTCTATGAAATACAATTAGTGTGATTCTCTATGAAATACGATTACAGTATGATTATCTATGAAATACGATTACAGTATGATTCTCTATGAAATACGATTACAGTATGATTCTCTATGAAATACAATTAGTGTGATTCTCTATGAAATACGATTACAGTATGATTATCTATGAAATACGATTACAGTATGATTCTCTATGAAATACGATTACAGTATGATTCTCTATGAAATACAATTAGTGTGATTCTCTATGAAATACGATTACAGTATGATTATCTATGAAATACGATTACAGTATGATTCTCTATGAAATACGACTACAGTATGATTCTCTATGAAATACGATTACAGTATGATTTTCTATGAAATACGACTACAGTATGATTATCTATGAAATACAATTACAGTATGATTCTCTATGAAATACGATTACAGTATGATTCTCTTCGAAAGTGTTTTGTTCAAGACCGGTATTCAACTAGTCAACACATTTTTAAGTCCTTGATAAGTTCTGCACCACCTGTGGATTCCAAAGCCCAAGACTGAAAAACACTGCCTTCAAACATAAAGCAATTCCCCTGCGGTATTATCTCAACTGTGTTTTCACCAGACTCATTTTGGATTATTCTAAATGATAAATAATAAAACCATGGCCAACAAATGTTTTATTTATTTAACCTTTATTTAACCAGGAAAAGCACATTGAGACCCAGAGTCTCTTTTCAAGGGAGACCTGGCCAAGAAGGCAGCAACAATCAGTACATGACATAATTAAAACATACAACACAACATGATCCAGCCTAAAAAAAGCATTTACACTCCTCTGTAACAGTCTCCCATCAATATATAAACTTAATAAACAAAACAATCTCCTGTATGTAACTATTGCACTAAATTGCACAATGTAAACATAGATACTAATGTATAGCATACGGTACATACCCACATGAAATAATACTATAGTATAAATACTGTAGTTTTCACTGTAGTGTTTTTGCTGACTTTACTGTAGTATTCACTGTAGTGTTTTAGCTGACTAAAGTATCTTTGACATAGAAGTGGAGGCTTTCTCCTTGAGAAAACCTACTAGAGAAATGCTAAAAGAGTACATTTTACATAACCTATAGATAGATTCTATAGATTTTTTTCTATAACCTATAGGTAGGTAGGACTGGGGTCTGAACGGATAGTTTCTTTAACCTGTAGAGACGAGACAACAAACTTTGAGACTGGTACAGACATCTTAGGGCTTCATGCCCTCTTCTATTCCTCTTGTCCATGTATCAGTTTGGTGGAGGTCAGGATTGGCAAGGCACAGGGAGAGGGGAGGGGAGGGGGTGGTGTAGTTCTCCTTCCTCTTTTTACTTTTTTTTTTTTTTACTTGATTTGATAAAAACAAACTTGAATGGTTTTAAAGTGCAGTAAAATCAGTGTTTATGTTGTTAAAATATCCACTTCTATTGCAGTGCCTATCAGCAGGAGTAAGAGTGGATAAAATCACAATATAATGCACCAGATATTTTTAAAAGTGATAGATATGCAAAGAAGCACAGAGAGGATGGTTAGATTGTTCTTCCCGAATCATGGGTTTCAGAGATGGATTGTCCACCGACTTGAGGGTAAACCTGCGCCGCAGGACAGCCATCCTCTCTTCTACTGTTCTCAGTCCTGAAAGGTCATGTATGTAGTGTGTGTTTGTGTACGTCGGGAGTCTGTATGCCATCTTGATGCAAAGGTTTTGAATGGTCCGAAGTTTTCTGACAGCAGAACTCCCCACGTTACACCAGGCTGGTGAAGCATACTTGGATGTAGCTCTGGTACACTCTGACGGCTGTTCCAGGTGTGGCTCCTCCTTCTATTCTGCAAAGTAGCTTTAGGTTGTTCAGTCATATCCTTCCCGCTTTCTCCAGGTACTCTATGTGGGGACACCAGAACATGTTTTCTTGAAATGTGTCCCCAAGGAACTTAGCCGTTGGGGTCGTCTGGAGTGCATGTCCATACAGTTTAAGATGCACTTGCTTAGTTCTTTTGGGGTTTCTGGAGAGGAGGACGCACTGGGTCTTCAGCGGTGTTGAGCTTGACCCGCCACAGATTGGCCGAGTGCTCGATCACTGTTATGCTCCTCTGTAGCTTTTTTCCAAGCAGTGGGTAAAGTTTTTGGAGGAGGCTTAATAACAGATACGGTCTGCAAACTGGGCCACTTGTCCCTCTCTTGGGTAAGCTGACCAGCCAGGAGGGGGAACACAATATATGGTCTACTTGACATGTAGCTTTCTCACTTGTGGGTGGCACAAATTGATATAAAGGGGAGGGGAATGGGCAGGATATAAGAAAATGATTACTATAGTACAAGTCTCTCACCGTTGCCGCTTGCTATATACCACCTTCTGCCCCCAGCTGTGCCCTGGACAACCTATGTAAATTGATTGCCACCCATCTATCTTCAGAGCTCGTGCTGTTCAGTGACCTAAACTGGCACAAGCTTAACAACCCAGCCATCCTACAATCTAAGCTTGATGCCATCAATCTCACACAAATGATCAATGAACCTACCAGGCACAACCCCAAATCCATAAACACAGGCCCCCTAATAGATATCATCCTAAACAACCTGCCCTCCAAATATACCTATGCTGTCTTCAACCAGGATCTCAGCGATCACTGCCTCATTTCTTGTATCCGTAATGAAGCTGCGGTCATATGACCACCCCTCATCACTGTCAAACGCTCCCTAAAACACTTCAGCGAGCATACCGTTCTAATTGCCCTGGCCCGAGTATCCTGGAAGGATATTGACCTCATTCTTTCAGAAGAAGATGCCTGTTATTCTTTAAAAGTGCTTTCCTCACAATCTTTTATAAGCATGCCCCATTCAACAAAATTAGAACCAGGAACAGATATAGCCCATGGTTCACTCCGGACCTGACTGCACTTGACCAGCACAAAAACATCCTGTGGCGTACAGCATTAGCATCGAATAGCCCCGGCAATATGCAACTTTTCAGGGAAGTTAGGAACCGACATACACAGGCAGTGCAAAGGCTAGCTTTTTAAAACAGAAATTTGCATCCTGTAGCACAAACTCCTATAATGTCTGCGACACTGTAAAGTCCATGGAGAATAAGAGCACCTCCTCCCAGCTGCCCACTGCACTGAGGCTAGGAAAACTGTCACCAATGATAAATCCACAATAATTGAGAATTTCAAAAAGCATTTTTCTACGGCTGGCCATGCTTTCCACCTGGCCACCCATACCCTTGTCAACAGCCCTGCAACCCCCACCGCAATTTTCCCAAGCCTCCCCCATTTCTCCTTCCCACAAATCCAGATAGATGATGTTCTGAAAAAGCTGCAAAATCTGGACCCCTACAAATCAGCAGGGCTAGACAATCTGGACCCTCTCTTTCTAAAATTATCAGCCGAAATTGTTGCAACCCCTATTATTAACCTGTTCAATCTCTCTTTCGTATCGTCTGATGTCCCCAAAGATTGGAAAGCTGCCACGGTCATCCCCCTCTTCAAAGGGGGAGAGACTCTAGACCCAAACTGCTACAGACCTATATCTATCCTATCCTGCCTTTCTAATGTCTTCGAAAGCCAAGCTAACAAACAGATCACCGACCATTTCAAATCTCACCGTACCTTCTCTGCTCTGCAATCTGGTTTCCGAGCTAGTCATGGGTGCATCTCAGCCACGCTCAATGTCCTAAACGATATCATAACTGCCATCGATAAGAGACAATACTGTGCAGCTGTATTCATCGACCTGGCCAAGACTTTCAAAATTGTCAATCACCACATTCTTATCGGCAGACTCAACAGCCTTGGTTTCTAAAATGACTGCCTCGCCTGGTTCACCAACTACTTCTCAGACAGAGTTCAGTGTGTCAAATCGGAGGGCCTGTTGTCCGGACCTCTGGCAGTCGCTATGGGGTGCCACAGGGGTCAATTCTCGGCCGACTCTTTTCTCTGTATAGATCAATGATGTCGCTCTGGACACTGTGTTAACTAACCTCCAGACGAGCTTCAATGCCATACAACTCTCCTTCTGTGGCCTCCAACTGCTCTTAAATGCAAGTACAACTAAACGCATGCTCTTCAACCGATCACTGCCCACTACTCTGGACGGTTCTGACTTAGAATATGTGGACAACTACAAATACCTAGGTGTCTGATTAGACTGTAAACTCTATCTCCAGGCTCACAGTAAGCATCTCCAATCCAAAATTAAATCTAGAATCGGCTTCCTATTTCACAACAAAGCATCCTTCACGCATCCTGCCAAACATACCCTCGTAAAACTGACTATCCTACCGATCCTTGACTTTGGCGATGTAATTTACAAAATAGCCTCCAACACTCTACTCAGCAAATTGGATGCAGTCTATCACAGTGCCATCCGTTTTGTCACCAAAGCCCAATATACTACCCACCACTGCGACCTGTGTGCTCTCGTTGGCTGGCCCTTGCTTCATATTCGTCGACAAACCCACTGGCTCCAGGTCAACTATAAGTCTTTGCTAGGTAAAGCCGCACCTTATCTCAGCTCACTGGTCACGATAACAACACCCACCAGCATGCGCTCCAGCAGGTATATTTCACTGGTCACCCCCAAAGCCAATTCCTACTTTGGCCGCCTTTTCTTCCAGTCCTCTGCTGCCAATGACTGTAACACACTGCCAAAATCACTGAAGCTGGAGACTCATATCTCCCTCACTAACTTTAAGCATCAGCTGTCAGAGCAGATTACATATCATTGCCATCTGTAAATAGCCCACCCAACTACCTCATCTCCATATTGTTCTTTTTTATTTTTTTGGTCCTTTGAAAAGGTGAAATAAAACATTTAAAAAAATAGTTGATAAAAAGTTTAGTGTTTTTGCAGATATTACTGCAGTTTTTAATGCAGTGTTTTTTTGTGGAAAATACCGTAGTAATTACTATAGTATTCTACAGCATACTACGATATTCTATAGTAAGTACTACAAATGTAAGAGGGATACTTTTGTGTGTTGTATAGTATTCTATAGTATACTACAGTTTACTACATAATTCTATAGTAAGTCCTGGAGTATTCTATAGTAAACTGTAGTATTGTCGTTGAATTGAGTATTCCAATGTTTTTTTCTTCTCGTAGCATGTTTTACCTTGCAACACCCAGGTCACGACACAATAAACAGTGCCTTCAGAAACTATTCACACCCCTTGACTTTTTCCACATTTTGTTGTGTTACAGCCTGAATTAAAAATAGATTAAATTTAGATTTTTGGTCACTGGCCTAAACACAATACCCATAAGGTCAAAGAATAAGTATGTTTTTAAACATTTTCACAAATGAATTAAAAATGAAAAGCTGAAATGTCTTGAGTCAATAAGTATTCAACCCCTTTGTTATGCCAAGCATAAATAAGTTCAGGAGTAAAAATGTGCTTAACAAGTCACATAATAAGTTGCATGGACTCTGTGTGCAGTAATAGTGTTTAACATGATTTGTTATATGACTACCTCATCTCTGTACCCCCCACAGTAAAATTATCTGTAAGGTCCCTCAGTCGAGCAGTGAATTTCAGATTCAAACACAAAGACCAGGGAGGTTTTCCAATGCCTCGCAAAGAAGGGAATTTATTGGTAGATAGGTAAAAAAATGAAAAAAAGTTTTTAATAGCCTATTACCATGTGCCCATTGCTGCGCTTATAATGTGAAGAAATAGCTAAATAGTTTAGCAACATTATAAGCTAAATGTTCTGATCTGTTGCATCAGCCACATGTGCAAAAAAGTGTTTTTTTACGCTAGTGGTTGAATTAATTTGGGATCTATCTCATCCCACAACTGTACCAGACTATGTTTGGAATATTTATTTATCTCACAGAATAGGTTAACCTTTGTACTATGGGAACTAGAAGATTGATGGCTGAAGAAAAGTAAATGTGAACAGTTCTTCCAATATCTTCAATATGCACCTCGGAATTGGATAAGGTCACTCGCAGTTCAGTCCTGGATGTGTCTGTCTTCACTTGTAGCCTGTGAAACCCGATCACATGATTGAGCACGTAGCACTCAGGGAGAAGGGCACAATGGTCACTGGCCGCAAAAGGCATGCATTTTTTTAGGGTGCATAACTGCCTCACAAATGGGATGGCGCTGTGAAATTCTAGGCATTATCAAGTGTTTGTCAAATTGTGAATGAGTGACTGATGTAGTATGTACAGCCTGAGCAAAAACAAAGCAGAGCTCATACCTTTCAAGTGACTTATTTCAAATCATCATTAGATTCGCATCATGCAGCCTTAAAAATCTAAACATATAGCCCAGTGTTTGTAGAACAACTAAAGTTGCATTAATAACTCCTATTACCTAATTCCTATTTCTTTGTTCACTCCTCAACACAGAATAGCCGCATGCATGTGCACACTCTCTCAAATCATTTGTAGAAAATATCCTTTCCATTTTATTCAGCTTTGTTCAATTGTATTCTTCATACTATAAAATAATTGTGTCTGCTAAATGAACTAGTGTAGCCCACAGCCATTTGGCATAGCCAGATGAGGACCTAACATAAGGACAACTCAGAGTATGCTATTCTGTTCTTCTGAAATAGACTATATTTTCTTCATATCATGATTCTTTAGACCTGTCTAAAGAAATAATGGATTTATTGTGATGGTGTAGGCTATATTACATGGATTTATTAGACTTTTTAAAATGTAGACGTTCACAAGGTCTTCATCAGTGGCTTGTAGGCTATGTGTGGAAACCAGGAGATGCTAAATGTGTTTATGATAATTAACGGTTAATGTGAGACCGACAATTATTTGCTTGACAATCACTGGATGACAAAAGTTTGTGACCGCCACAGCCCTATAGGGGACTTAAAATTTAACAAACACGTCATACAAAAATTAGCTGCCTGCTCCGCACTGACTCAGCTCCGGGATTAAAGTGATAGTTTATTATTTATTTAACTAGGCAAGTCAGTTAAGAACAAATTCTTAATTTACAATGACAGCCTACCCCAACCAAACCTGAACGACGCTGGGCCAATTGTGCGCCGCCCTATGGGACTCCCAATCCCGGCCAGATGTGATACAGCCTGGATTTGAACCAGGGACTGTAGTGACACCTCTTACACTGAGATGCAGTGCCTTAGACCGCTGCGTCACTCGGGAGCCCAGAATCAAGTCAAGTCAAATAGCAGTTGCCTAGCCAATGCTATCTACTACAGCCATTTTTAGCTATCTCTGCAATGTGTTTTGAAAAGGTCCAGCTGTTCCTTGCAGCTGTGTCGATGCACTCTTCACAGAGACAAAGAGGCGAAGTGAAAGGTTTCCCTCTTGCCAAAATCTGTCCAAAATAAGCCCAATGCTTTTCAATAGGCTTATTTTGGACCTAAACTTGACACCCGCCCTCCCGCCTTTGGGACAACAACTCCCATTGTTAGGGTGGCCTCTGCTGAGTACCACTCTCCATATTTTCACGCATAGTGGTAGCTGCATCATGTTATGGATATGCTTGTCATCGTTAAGAACTGGGGAGTTTTTCAGGATAAAAAATAAACAGAATTGAGCTGAGCACAGGCAAAATCCTAGAGGAAACCTGGTTCAGTCTGCTTTACACCAGACACTGGGAGATGAATTCACCTTTCAGCAGGACAATAACCTAAAACACAAAGCCAAATCTACACTGGAGTTGCTTACCAAGAAGACAGTGAATGTTCCTGGGTGGCCAAGTTACAATGTTGACTTAAATCTACTTGAAAATGTATGGCAAGGAATGAAAATGGTTGTCTAGTGATGATCAACAACCAATTTGACAGAGCTTGGAGAATTTTGAAAAGAATAATGGGCAAATGTTGCACAATCCAGGTGTGGAAAGCTCTTAGAAACTTGCCCAAAAAACTCACAGCTCTAAACGCTGCCAAAGTTGCTTCTACAAAGTATTGACTCAGGGGTGTGAATACTTATGTAAATAAGATATTTCTGTATGTAATTTCCCTTAAATTTGCTACATTTTCTAAAAATATGTTTTCACTTTGTCATTATGGGGTATTGTGTGTACATGGGTGAGAGAAGCAAACCAATTTAATCCATTTTGAATTCAGGCTGTAACAAAGAAAATGTGTGTGCAATAAGTCAAGGGGTATGAATACCTTATGAAGGCGCTGAACGTATTCTGCCTCGACCTTAATCGCTTTGATTTACATAGGACCTAGACTCAACAGTTCTTCAAACATGCACAAACACACAGAGACACACGCTCACCCACACATCTGGTTTAGTTAAGTAGGACGCTGGCAAATGGAAAGTGTATTACGCGTACCGATATATAACACCAACACGGTGGCCTTGTGGGGAAGTTAGGGAGTTCAATCCCCGGCCGAGTCATACCAAAGACTGTAAAAATACGACCCGATGCATCTCTGCCTGGCACTCAGCATTAAGGAGATAGACTGGGGATAAGGCTCTGCGATAGACTCGTATCCTGTCCCGGGGGTATACTTGTACATCAAGCTGCCTCACACTACAGAAACTGGAGATAGACTAGTGTCCTGTCCAGGGGGTATACTTGTACATCAAGCTGCCTCACACTACAGAAACTGGAGATAGACTAGTGTCCTGTCCAGGGGGTATACTTCTACATCAAGCTGATTGACCCTATAGAAACAGGAGATAGACTAGTATCCAGGCCAGGGGTGTACTTGTAGTATCCAGGCCAGGGGGTGTACTTGTAGTATCCAGGCCAGGGGGTGTACTTCTACATCAAGCTGATTGACCCTATAGAAACAGGAGATAGACTAGTATTCAGGCCAGGGGGTGTACTTGTAGTATCCAGGCCAGGGGGTGTACTTCTACATCGAGCTGCTTGACATGCAGGAGATGGTTACAACTTTAAATCTGTGTGACATGGTTTACAATAAATCTGTGTGCAGGTTCAAGGTTGCGTCCAGGAAATTCAAGCTTTTTCTCTGTGGATGATAGAGAGGAAATAGGCCAGAGGAGAGGATGCAGCATGATGGAGAACCAGGAGGAATAGAAAAAGTATCCAATAATATCTCCAGCACAAGCCTGGAAACACTTTGTCATGGCCCATAGAGCTATTCTCGCCCATCAAACACCTCAGTTTCCCCCAGCAGTTGAATCCCAAAGATGGGGGAATAAACTCAAAGGAGGAAAAGCCTGTTACTCAGGAGGGTGAATTCTCCAGCGGGAGAGACTGATGTTAGTGGCTCAATGGAGATCCCTCATACTTATTTAGGGAGACATGGAGGAGGAGCTGTGACTGTTCTGTATGTAGCCTCTGATCTATAAATGATCCACATGGTCATGGGATCCGATACCAAAACACTCCGTGCCCACTAGGGAAGGCCGACCCAAACTTTTTTGGGGGGGATCCTCTAGCGCTGTAACCCACACGTTAAAACTTAATGATTTAAAGAAGCCAATTCATTTTATCCTATTGCACCATGGAGACTGTGACCCAGTTAGGAAATTTAAATAGGGATTCGATTTGAAGGGGCATATTAATTGGAACAGATGCCTTCTCAATTATTAACATCTCTCACAGCGTGCTAGCATGAGCTAAATTTACCCCTCCATGTCTGTCCTCCAGCTGAATGCTTCAGCAGTGGTCTTAATCAGAGGCCAATAAAACACTCTGATGAGAAGCCTCTTTGAAGATAGACTCTGAATAAACACACAGTCAATGGACATCCATGTGAGCCCCATGAAATCAGTCACCAGTCGCTATTTCCTGGTGTAATGAACAGACATTCAGACATGATTACCCCGGGGGCTACAGACAAGTCGTGCTGACCCAATGGACAGAGTGGCTACTTTGAAGAATCTCAAATATAAAATATCTTTTGATTTGTTTAACACTTTTTTGGTTATGACGTCTTCACCATTATTCTGCAATATAGAAAATAGTAAAAATTAAGATAAACCCTAGAATGAGATGTGTCCAAACTGTAAGTTAATCAAATTTCACCATGCCAACGTTTTCCCTACTTTTTATAGAACACGCCAAAAAAGGGGGACAATATTTTATGGTCATTATTCCAATATTTTACAGATTAATTTGAGGAGAGCACAAATGTTTTTTCAGGGTTAAAATATCCATCTACTATGTAGATTCCCAATTTCATACTAATGAATTAATGAAAGGTGACTTGTACAAGCAGGTCCAAGTGTTTGTAATTTATTGGTAATTTAACGACTATTTATTTATTCTACCATCATTGTGGGCAACTGTTAGCCTACCTGGGTTTTTAAAGCAATTGCTTACCTCAGAGAGCTGCAAGCATTAACAGATTGTTCAGGAAAATATATTCACAACATAAACCACAAGCTGCCATCAGAGTCCAGCGCTGCTATTCACAGTCTATAGATCCACAACCAGATCAGACTAATTCAAGCTATTTTGCATGATTATGCTTATCTGACCTCCCTCTTCTTGCTACCCCAGCTTTGTTGCTTTACAGCATCTTTGATCTTTCCTGCAAAGTCAAAAAGCCTTTCAAATGCACAGGATTTTGCTATAGACCAAAGTGGGAGTGTTATTTTTTATCAATGAGAAATGCATTGGTCTCGGTCTTGCTCCTCTGCATTTGTTACATCACATTTCCCTTTTTTTGGTTTCTTTGAAAATTCCCTATGAGCAATAGCATGTACTTTATAATAATCCTTTTTTCTTATTTGGAAAGTATATGCGAATATTTCTGTGCAATGTAGTGGAAGCTCCTCAGAGGAGGAAGGGGAGGACCATCCTCCTCAGTGAATTTCATGTGAATAAGAATAGTGAAACATTAAAAAAGACAACTTCCTGAGGACATCCTCCAACCTATCAGAGCTATTGTAGCATGAACCGCCACGTTGTCCACCCAACAAATTAAGGAGAAGCAAGAGAGAGAGCTAGCTGAGTACTTTCACATACTTAGCTAGCAAATACAGCTAGCTAGTTTAGCCTACTCAAACACCAGGCTCGAACAGAGAGGGATGCTATGTTAGCTAGCTGGCTATGGCTATCCAACACTGTAACCCTTCCAAGTAAAGGTAGGCTTTTGGTTTTTATTAATTTACTGCCACCAGGGCCCGCCGGTGTAACTGCTAAACTTCTTGCTAACTGTACACTGTACTTCATGACTGTAGGTGGTTTACTAACGTGCTATTTCTAGTAGCTATGTTGACTTGAAGTTAGCTAATATAGTGACAACGATGTAAGCTGTGTTGTAGCAGATATGATATGAAGGTTTGGCTTGGAAAGTATTTTTTGCCTGGTCACAGACAGCTGATGTTTACTGAAATCCACAAGGGGAAGGGAAAAGGTGAGAGGAGGAGAGCGCATAGATGCAAGACGGAATTCTACGACAATCAAAGGGATCATTCTGTTGTATGTGGCTGCTATAAAAGTGGACTGTGTGTGCGTGTGATCAGGGGTGTATTCATTCAGCCAATTCTGTTGAAAAATGTTTCTTAAACGGAAGCAAACGGAAAAGAAACGGGGATAAACATGAATTTGTCCAATATAAATTCTTATTTGCAACTGTTGGACTAATGATTACAACATATATCAGCTAGATCCAGGCAAGAATGTGCAAGGCAGTATTAAATATTTAACTGTCTGTCACTTTGATTAATCAAATTTCTTTCGACCTGTGCACCTAAGCTGTAAACTGCCATTCATAAGCCTGGTTGTAGCTACCTCGTGGTGGGTGTAGGAAAATATACTGTAGTAGCCTAAACCTATCAATGTTACATTGAACTGGGTGAATGGAATATGAAATACAGTCATCCAATATGCTGTAATAGAAATAAGGCCATACTCATAAACAATGATTGTCCTCCCTCATCTTAAACGGCAAACGACCGCCACTGGTGCAATGTCATATTTGAGACACTTTTATGGAAGAATGTAAGGGGAACAATAGAAAATGGCCTCCAAGCTCATGGACATAAAGCAGTCATCAGAGATCATTGTATGTAATGACGCCACGCCAGTTTCAGAAAATGGAATTCTGTGCCTTGTGATTTCATATTGGTTTTCCATTTTGATTTGATGTTCTAGGTTGAAATGGGGAACCTGGCTGAAATGCTGGTCCACTCAGTCTAAGTACTGTATGCAGCAAGAGAGCTCAGCACAGTCCATGGAGCACCAAGCTGTCCAAAGCACAAGGTGGCTGAAATCTAGGCCAGTCACTCCTCTCTGTCCATCGCCCCACTACCACCTAATGGTTTCTACCCCTCAGGACCTTGACCCTTGACCCTCCACCACTGTCCCTACCTCCCCTCCTCCATGCTTGGTATGATTGAAGACCATGATCGCTTGGGTTCTCTTGGACGGATAATTATATCTCTGCAGTGGGGCGGACGGCACAGAGTGTCGCCTGTATATCACAAATCCACTCCTGGCAGCAGTGTAAATTTCCTTTATGTTGTCATAACTTACGGGAAAGCGACAGCGCTATTGGCCGCACCAGTTGTCTGTGAGTTACGGACGCAGATCAAACTCTATGACTTCTTCTCTGCCGAAGTGGAATAGCAACAGTAAAGACATGTTAAAGCAGGGTAGGCCTTAAAAATGAAGAGCCGCACACTCTAGGAGCTCAGATGCAAATATGTAATTTACCAACGTTTCGACAGCCAAGCTGTCTTCATCAGGGTACAATCACAAACACTGCGGGATGACCCGTTTATCTAGTGTCAAGACACACAGGTGTCTGTAATCATGGCCAAGAGTGGCCTCATATCATTGGTTAATTTCTCAAATAATAAAATGACATAGAAAAGAGCAGCATACAAAAAATACAAATGGATAGCATAGGATCATAGATTCATTTTAGACTACACAAGCTTACAAACAATTACAATGGCAAAGTCACAACAATCACAAGAATGGCTTCAGATCAAAGTCTAAGTTGAGACCGAAGGGAGCAAGGGTTTTTAAGTTAAAGATCCAGGCAGCCTCTCGTTTTAACAATAAATTATCAAGGTCACCCCCCTCTTTCTTTTCTTTTTTCTTTTCTTGAAAGCAAAGTAGGCCACCTAGTGCTGTAACTAAATGGTCTTACTTATTGTCTCCAATGAGCAGTTGTCCTTGGGACCTGCATTCTATGGTATTAAAACACACATGGCAAACCTAAAAACGAATTATTGGCTCGTCGTCTCAGCGAAGGCTAGAAATAGCTGATAAGAACCTTGATAGTGCTGCTGCAAGTTTTATGTATGTTTTTATTGTGTTTAAAAAACAAATCTTTGTGAGTACGTGTAGGTATGTAGGATATGTGTATGTGTATGGATGTGTGTGTGTGTATATATACTGTATACACACAAAAAAATACAAAATAAATAACTTTTATTTATTATTTTTCTTATTCCTTTATTTTAATTGTATTTTTTTAACTTCCTTTGACTTTCTTTTTTTAAGCCTGTCACATCTGTGAATGTGGAATGTGTTTTGTTGGTTGATTGAAAAACAAGAAAACTTAATAAAACTTTAAATTGACAAAAAAAACAAAAACACACATGGCAAAACTGCATCAAGGCAACACTCAGAAGCCCACGCTAATGGAGGCTTCATGGGGCATAGCATGCTAATCTGTCATGTTTAATAACGGCACATGTAAACGGAAAGTGTATTTGTCAGATCTCTAGGATAGCACCAAGGCTTTCCCTTGGTCTGAGCACTCCTTAGCACATTCTCAAGGTTGTGAGTAAAGCTGAGTAACAAAGGTATGCAGAGTAACAAAGGAAGCAGCCTTTCAGTTGAAGTGAACGTTGAGTAAAGCAATGCTTTATTCAAGATGCCGGGGCTCAAGGGCACCCTGCTGCAATACCCATCCCTCCATCCTTCCTTCGCTCCCTCCATCTTCCACTCCTTTTCCTCCAACCAGAAGAGAGTGCTATTCTCATTGCCAGTCTGACTCCCACAGTGTGAGTGAAGGTCAGTGTGCAACAGACACAACAGGCCCCCCACGGTCCCCATTGGCCCTTCCAGGATCACTACTTACCTTCTCTTTATGTTACTTAACTGTCTAAGTTATTCAGGGACCAAAAAAAACAAGATCATTTAAAATAACACCAAACATACTGGACTGATGCTCAAAAGGATGAAGCTACAGTATATGTGCTTTAGTTGAGTAATGAATAGTAATGAGAGATTCATCCATTCTAGTAGTGAATAGAAATGAGAGTCATCCATTCTAGTAGTGAATAGTAATTAAAGAGATTATTCCATTCTAGTAGTGAATAGTAATGTGAGATTCATCCATTCTAGTAGTGAGTAGCAATGAGAGAGATTCATCCATTCTAGTAGTGAATAGTAATGAGAGAGATTCATCCATTCTAGTAGTGAATAGTAATGAGAGAGATTCATCCATTCTAGTAGTGAATAGAAATGAGAGATTCATCCATTCTAGTAGTGACTAGTAATGAGAGAGATCCATCTATTCTTGGAAGTTTAATAATAATAATAATAATAATAATAATAATAGAGGCTTTTACAATATTTAAACAATTCCTGTGTAACAGACCACGAGCTCCCAAAATATGTGACTCATTGATCATGTATCTAAGCTATAAATATTTATTTGCAAGCTAATAGTATATTTTTTGTTTGAGCAAATAATATTTTTATTAAAAATAAAAAAATCAAGTGTTTCAATGTTGGGGCCAAATACAGAAGGTCTAGCAGGGCCCTACTGGGAGAAGGAAAAGGAAAAGAAGGAGAATGAGGAGAGGAGAATGTGAAGGACAAGAAGAAGAAGTAGAAGGATGAGAAAAAGGATGAAAAGAAGAAGGATGAGAAGGAGAAGAAGGAGAAGGATGCAAAGGAGAAGAAGAAAACGATGAGAAGGAGAAGGAAGATGAGAAGGATGAGAAGAAGGATGAAAAGAAGGATGTGAAGAAGCATGAGAAGAAGGATGAGAAGGAGAAGAAGAACAATGAGAAAGAGAAGAAGGAAAAGGAGAATGATGAGAATAAGAAGAAGGAGAAGGATGCAAAGGAAAAGGAGAACGATGAGAAGGAAAAGGAGAACAATGAGAAGGAAAAGGAGAAGGATGAGAAGGAAAAGGAGAACAATGAGAAGGAAAAGGAGAACAATGAGAAGGAAAAGGAGAACAATGAGAAGGAGAAGGAGAACGATGAGAAGGAAAAGGAGAACGATGAGAAGGAAAAGGAGAACGATGAGAAGGAAAAGGAGAACAATGAGAAGGAAAAGGAGAACAATGAGAAGGAGAAGGAGAACGATGAGAAGGAAAAGGAGAACAATGAGAAGGAAAAGGAGAACGATGAGAAGGAAAAGGAGAACAATGAGAAGGAGAAGGAAAACAATGAGAAGGAGAAGGAGAACGATGAGAAGGAAAAGGAGAACAATGAGAAGGAGAAGGAGAACGATGAGAAGGAAAAGGAGAACAATGAGAAGGAAAAGGAGAACGATGAGAAGGAAAAGGAGAACAATGAGAAGGAAAAGGAGAACGATGAGAAGGAGAACGATGAGAAGGAAAAGGAGAACAATGAGAAGGAGAAGGAGAACGATGAGAAGGAAAAGGAGAACGATGAGAAGGAAAAGGAGAACAATGAGAAGGAAAAGGAGAACGATGAGAAGGAAAAGGAGAACGATGAGAAGGAAAAGGAGAACGATGAGAAGGAGAAGGAGAACGATGAGAAGGAAAAGGAGAACAATGAGAAGGAGAAGGAGAACGATGAGAAGGAGAACGATGAGAAGGAAAAGGAGAACGATGAGAAGGAGAAGGAGAACGATGAGAAGGAGAACGATGAGAAGGAAAAGGAGAACGATGAGAAGGAGAACGATGAGAAGGAGAACGATGAGAAGGAAAAGGAGAACGATGAGAAGGAGAACGATGAGAAGGAGAACGATGAGAAGGAGAAGGAAAAGGCGAAGGAAAAGGAATGAGCTGACAAGGTAAAAATCTGATATTCTGCCCCTGAACAAAGCAGTTAACCCACTGTTCCTAGGCCATCATTGAAACTAAGAATTTGTTCTCAACTGACTTGCCTAATTAAATAAAGGTCAAATAAAATGAAGTTAAAAAGGAGAAGAAGAAAAGGAGGAGTCTATCTTTGTCTCTTACTACAGGAAATGGTGGGATTTTTTGTCCTTTTCCCCCCCAATTTCACAGTATCCAATTGGTAGTTACAGTCTATCCCCATCGCTGCAACTCCCGTACAGACTTAGGAGAGGTGAAGGTTGAGAGCCATGTGTCCTCTGAAGCACAACCCAGCCAAGGTGCACTGCTTCTTGACACAACGCCCGCTTAACCCAGAAGCCAGCCACACTAATGTGTCGGAGGAAACAACGTACACCTGGCAACCATGTCATTGCGCCTGGCCCGCCACGGGAGTCCCTAGTGCACGAAGGGACAAGAACATCCCTGCCGGTCAAACCCTCTCCTAACCTGGACTATGCTGGGCCCATTTTCCACCACCCCATGGGTCTCCCGGTCGTGGCTGGTTGTGACAGGTCCTGGACTCAAACCAGGATCTCTGGTGGCACAGCTAGCACTGCGATGCAATGCCTTAGACTGCTGCGTCACTCGGGAGGCCCGTATCCCCCCAAAATGATAACAAAAATATTTGATGAAAATTTTTTTTGGGCCTTACTGTTTTTAGCCCATACAAACACATTGAATGACATATTCACTACATGGAACAAGAGATAGTCCCCAAAATATATCAAAACTTTCCGAAGTGTCTCCTATATCTGAGATCTCAGAAAGATCAGGAAACATTAACTTCCGGGTTAAGCGGCATTGTGTCAAGAAGCAGTGCAGCTTGGCTGGGTTGTGTTTTCGGGGACGCATGGCTCTCGACCTTGGCCTCTCCCGAGTCCGTATGGAAGTAGCAGCGATGGGACAAGACTGTAACTACCAACTGGATTTCATGAAATTGGGGAGAAAAAGGAGTACAAAAATATAAATAGAACATTTAGCTAAATGATCCTTGGTATGACTTTCTTAAAACAATTCCATATAGCTTAGTAGTAGTCCCCCCCCCCCCCCCGGCTTAGACTGATGGGTTAAAAGAGAATTCCACCACACACTATATTGTAGTCTGTGACTCCTGCTGTGCTGCCTGCCCACTCACTCGCTGACGTTATCTCAGCATGTAGGCTTATATATTTGCACAACCTTTATTGAGCCAGTCATGCCATCGTGCCAGTCTGGCTGAGCTGAACATTTTGTTCCGTGCTGTATAGATGAAACATTCCCAACTCAACGTAATAACATTTTATGTAATAGAGTGTAGAGCGAATCTGGTGACAATCAACCTTTTGTGTAAATGTTTAAATAGCTTGATTTCAGACAACGTTATCTCACTGCAGTAAAATGGTAGCCTGGTGAGGCTAGTGAAACAGCTTGATTTCAGACAACGTTATCTCACTGCAGTAAAATGGTAGCCTGGTGAGGCTAGTGAAACAGCTTGATTTCAGACAACGTTATCTCACTGCAGTAAAATGGTAGCCTGGTGAGGCTAGTGAAACAGCTTGATTTCAGACAACGTTATCTCACTGCAGTAAAATGGTAGCCTGGTGAGGCTAGTGAAACAGCTTGATTTCAGACAACGTTATCTCACTGCAGTAAAATGGTAGCCTGGTGAGGCTAGTGAAACAGCTTGATTTCAGACAACGTTATCTCACTGCAGTAAAATGGTAGCCTGGTGAGGCTAGTGAAACAGCGCGACACAGAACAGACTTCACGGCCAAAATATTTGACGAGTTATTCATTTTTTATCTATTGTTATGGTTCATTTCAAATAAATTTTTAAACATTTCACAAACTTCCAGATGCAGCATGTTGTTATATGTTGTAATCCATGCAATGTATTTAGATTAATTTATTATGTCACCTTTAGTTAGCCAAGAAAATGCCCCTTCGGTTAAAAACATATTTTACTATGGGGACCTGGCAATGTGTGTCGTAAGGCAATGTGTGTAGTGATGCATTTAAGTTGTAATGTATAGTACCAGTCAAAAGTTTGGACACACCTACTCATTCTAGGGTTTTTCTTTATATTTACTAATTTCTACAGTGTAGAATAATAGTGAAGACATCCAAACTATGAAATAACACATGGAATCATGTAGTAAGCAGAAATGTGTTAAAAAAATCTAAATATATTTTATATTTGAGATTCTTCCAAGTAGCCACACTTTGACTTGATGACAGCTTTGAACACTCTTGGCGTTCTCTCAACCATTTAAAGGAAGGTTAGTGACAAAAAGTTAATATGAACTAATATCAAATAAGGAGTTATAAGGATCACTCATAGTTTAATCTCAGATTACTTCACGACAGTAGGGAGATAATACTTTCCAGCAACTTCAAACGAGTAGTGGGAATATAGTGACAACGCTTTATTAGCTCTCTGTTTGACCTCATTGCCTAAATATGAGAGTGGAGTGTTGAGCACCCCTCCTCTTGCAAAATTTTCAAATAATTTATTCGGAAAAAAGGGGTCCAATGGCAATAATTTAATCAATGCAGACCATTACCCCTGAAAGAAATACTGCATATGAGAAAGCCAGGTTGCCCCAAGCTCAATACAGTGTAATTGATTCATCAACCATCTATCTAGCTTACATAAAGCAGTCCTCTCAACCATACAGCCCACAACAATCCTTGAACAATATTTATATACCCCAGGGATACAATACATGTACAGATGTAGGATCTTCATTTGAGACAGTTTGCTACAGCAGGGAAATAATCCTGCAGCAACAGGACATGTAAATTATTATGTGGATTATATACATTTATATACATTTTTCATAAGGGAAAATCAAGTCTGATATTTCAAAGTGGAAATTATCAACTTCAGAAGCCTTTTTAAACCTCAAATACATTGTACGTTTTAAATGTCCTGCATTGCAGGAACGTTCTCCTGCAATAGGGTGATCAAATTGAGATCCTACACCTGTAGTATGTACTCTGTAGATCCATGGTTGAAATTACATGGAAACAACATTGAATCAAACAATTTTGCACAGTGGGATCTCACTGTTTTCCCATTTGATGTCTCTTCTACTTGGAAACGCTAGCCTCTAATGTAGGGCCCAGTCATCACACACAGTTTAGCAATAACATCCTAGAGCTCAAACATGCCTTAAATAATAGATCTGTAGTCCAGCCTTTTTGCCCCATGATACATCTCTTTGTTATTCAGATGTCCACTTTGACTGTCTTTTGTTTCTCCCCAGATGACAGAACTTGGTAAACTTGATCCTATGACATTACGTAAGTTGAGGAGTGAGGAGAGAGCTCCCTGCATCCTTTTTCCTCTCCTCTCCCCACTCCCCTAGCTCCAAAAGAGAAGCCTGCTTAAAAATGACCAGGCCCCTTTCCACTGGAGTATTCCCACCCCTGCTATACACCCTGATCCTTCTCAATCATCTTTACCAGGGGTGTCAAATATATGGCCCGGGGCCGATCGCAAGGGCATCCAATCCGGCCCGCAGGTGTTTTAGAGAAACTACATGGCCAGAGGCCTCCCGGGTGGCGCAGTGGTCTAGGGCACTGCATTGCAGCCCCAGCTGTGCCACTAGAGCCAAGGCTCTGTCGCAGCCGGCCGCGACTGGGAGGTCCGTGGGGTGACACACAATTGGCCTTGTCTCATCGCGCGCCAGCGACTCCTGTGGCGGGCCGGGCACAGTGCACGCTAACCAAGGTCGCCAGGTGCACTTGGTTGGGTTGTGTTTTCGACCTTCGTCTCTCCCGAGCCCGGACGGGAGTTGTAGCGATGAGAAAAGATAGTAATTACTAACAATTGGATACCACGAAATTGGGGAGAAAAGGAGGTATTTTTTTATTTTTTTTTATTTAAATTTTATTTTTAAACTACATGGCCAGAAGTATGTGGACAGCTTCTCGTCAAACATCTCATTCCAAACTCATGGGCATTAATATGGACTTGGTCCACCTTTGCTGCAATAACAGCCTACACTCTTCTGGGAAGGCTTTGCACTAGATGTTGGAACATTCCTGCAGGGACTTGTTTCCATTCAGACACAAGAGCATTAGTGAGATTGGGCACTGACGTTGGGTGATTAGGACTGCCTCGCAGTCGGCGTTTCAATTCATCCCAAAGGTGATCAATAGGGTTGAGGTGTGGGCTCTGTGCAGGCCAGTCAAGTTCTTCCACACCGATCTTGACAAACCATTTCTGCATGGAACTCGCTTGGTGAACGGGGGGCATTGTCATGCTGAAACAGGAAAGGGCCTTCCCCAAACTGTTGCCACAAAGTTGGAAGCAGAGAATCCTCGAGAATGTCATTGTACGCTGTAGCGTTCTGTGAGCTTGTGTGGCCTACCACTTCGTGGCTGAGCCGCTATTGCTTTTCGTGGCTGAGCCGTTGTTGCTCGTAGACGTTTCGATTTCACAATAATAGCACTTACAGTTGACAGGGGCAGCTCTAGCAGGGCAGAAATTTGACGAAGTGACTTGTTGGAAAGGTGCCATCCTACGACAGTGCCAGGGTGATGAAAATACCTTAACACGGAGAGACACATAGTATGACAGACCCAACTCAAATGTATCCTCCTACCAGTATTTAAGTCTCCCCGCCAGGCACCCGCAGAAAGTTGCAACTGCATGCAAGCCAGACAAGTACTCTCTTGGGGGCGGGAGAGAGGGAGAGGGGCAATTTTGGGATATTCAAGAATTTGTCAAATTAACTAATTTGATGTGCAATTCGTAAAACAATTTGTAAAAGAAACAATTTTAATTTTAAAAAAGTTAAGAGAATCAAAGTACAATTAAAAAAGTAACAACTTACAAAATCCACTGAGCTGCAAGGACACTTTTTTCACAAGAGGGCAGGTGCTCGGGTACTGGTTGAACCCTACCTACATGCCTGGAAGTTAATAGCTTGCCTTATATTTAGCTAATGTTAGTGTTAGACAGAGAGAATGGGTGCTGTTCTCTGTGGTTGTGGTGGTGCTGGTGTTGCTGTTGTTGTTCACTTACTGTCCAGAGCACAAGGCATGCATGCTGCGCAAACTGTCATGGTCGACTGTTTACAAGGGGGGAAACTGGAAGGCTAACCTCTGACCTCATCTGCACGTCTCTGGCAGACCCATAGAGAGAAACATGCACTGGATATGATGCCATTAAATTATGTATCCCGTTTAAAATGGCTCCCTGGTGAAAAAGCAATGCATAGCCTAGATTTCAGATCCCATTTATTTTCGGTGGTCATATAATATCTGTTAATTATGTCAGCAAAAATGGAACTCATCTGCAGGTGACGTTGGTTTGTGATGAGGGTTATTGTTTATGGTCTGGTGGCAAAATGACTAAATCTATCTGGCTGCATCAGTGATACTAATGGTCTATAGCAGCACCATGTGCACTCTGGTACAAAATTAATGTTCAGCTTGATCAAATTGATCTAGAAACAAGTTAATCATTCAAGTAGACATTTTTTTTTAAATAAAAAGTGTGTTGAGGTCAAATGATATTGGATAGCAGGAACAGTTTTTAGCACCCTAAACTGTTGGATTAAAGCTGTAGGAAAGGCATGTTTTACCCCAAGAGTAATAATACATGAAATAACCTATTGAAACCATGAAATCTGTGACCTTACATTTGATTATGAATTAAACACATCAAAACAGCAACCTTATAAGTACATTTGATTGTGAGACTGATTTTGATAAATGTACATTTCATGGTACGAGCGAGCTACTCACCTTCTGAATTTAAAATTCTTTCTAATGTTGCATTTCACACTGAACCTTTATTTGATTATTTTGTCATGTTTCCTTGTTAGGTCTTCTCATAGTTTGCATTGAGTTGCTATTGTTCTCCTAAATATTCCAAACATCAAGTGTTAGCTTGAGTAGCTCTGTCCCTGTTGTCAGTCAGTCAGTGTCTCAGGCAGAAGTCTAGACCATCCTTTCACATTCATCTGCTCTTGTGAGATTGCTTTATATGATTAAGTATTGGGCACTCAATCTTCTTTATGTGTTTTCTTCTAAAGGGAGCCGGTCTTCGCCATGCTATGTAAATGAAGTATAGTCTCCCGATCATGTGGATTGTGGATGGAAACAAGGGCAGGTATAGCACACAGTGGAGTCTCCACATCCACCCATGTCCAATAAGCTTGTTTTTACACAGCTCTCTGATGAGCCTTACACACTAGTATCCTCTCTGATGTCTTCACAGTGTGAGTCACCCGTTCCTCAGGCTTATCGATTGCAGAAAGACAGAAAAAAGATGTTCCAGACTTGAAATTTCAGAGGGCATTGCTCCTCTGTGACTTGTCCTTAAAGTGCTGGTGAATGTTGAACTTCGACTGGCAATTAGGTGGAGGAAGCGAGCGACTGATACTATGATGGTAGAACAATCTCAGCCTTTCCCCTGAGGGACTCACAGGGGCATATCCATACGCCCAGTGTAAAGACTGCTGACATATATTTAAACACAAGAGAGCGATGAACAGTGGGATTATGGTATGGGCGGGCATAAGATACGGACAACAAACACAATTGCATTTTATCTATGGCAATTTTATGCACGGAGGTACCGTGACGAGATCCTAAGGTCCATTGTCTACAAAATAGCTTCCAACACTCTACTCAGCAAACTGGATGCAGTCTATCACAGTGCCATCCGTTTTGTTACCAAATCACCTTATACCACCCACTGCGACCTGTATGCTCCTAGTCGGCTGGCCCTCGCTACATATTCGTCGCCAGACCCACTGGTTCCAGGTCGTCTATAAGTCTATGCTAGGTAAAGCTCCGTCTTATCTCAGTTCACTGGTCACGATAACAACACCCACCCGTAGCACACGTTCCAGCAGGTATATCTCACTGATCATCCCCAAAGCCAACACCCCATTTGGCCGCCTTTCCTTCCAGTTCTCTGCTGCCAATGACTGGAACGAATTGCAAAAATCGCTGAAGCTGGAGACTTATACAGTGGGGAGAACAAGTATTTGATACACAAGCTGCTTGCCTATTGTCCTGTAGCTCATCCCAGCCTTGTGCAGGTCTACAATGTTAGCCCTGATGTCCTTACACAGCTCTCTGGTCTTGGCCATTGTGGAGAGGTTGGAGTCTGTTTGATTGAGTGTGTGGACAGGTGTCTTTTATACAGGTAACGAGTTCAAACAGGTGCAGTTAATACAGGTAATGAGTGGAGAATAGGAGGGCTTCTTAAAGAAAAACTAACAGGTCTGTGAGAGCCGGAATACTTACTGGTTGGTAGGTGATCAAATACTTATGTCATGCAATAAAATGCAAATGAATTACTTAAAAAGCATACAATGTGATGTTCTGGATTTTTGTTTTAGATTCCGTCTCTCACAGTTGAAGTGTACCTATGATAAAAAATTACAGACCTCTACATGCTTTGTAAGTAGGAAAACCTACAAAATTGGCAGTGTATCAAATACTTGTTCTCCCCACTGTATTTCCCTCACCAACTTTAAGCATCATCTATCTGAGCAGCTAACCGATCGCTGCAGCTGTACATAGTCCATCTGTAAATAGCCCACTCAATCTACCTACCTCATCCCCATACTGTTTTTATTTACTTTTCTGCTCTTTTGCACACCAGCATCTCTACTTGCACATCATCATCTGCTCATTTATCACTCCAGTGTTGCTGGACTGCTAAATTGTAATTATTCGCTACTATGGCCTATTTAATGCCTACCTCCTCATGCCTTTTGTACATACTGTATATAGACTTTCTTTTTTTCTACTGTGTCATTGACTTGTTTATTGTGTTATTGGCTTGTTTATTATTTACTCCATGTGTTTTTTATGTACTCCATGTATTTACTCCATGTGTAACTCTGTGTTGTTGTTTTTATTTTTTTATTTTTTTTTACCTTTATTTAACCAGGCAAGTCAGTTAAGAACAAATTCTTATTTTCAATGACAGCCTGGGAACAGTGGGTTAACTGCCTGTTCAACGACAGATTTGTACCTTGTCAGCTCGGGGGTTTGAACTCTCAACCTTCCGGTTACTAGTCCAACGCTCTAACCACCACCACTGCCGCCCCTGTCTGTCACACTGCTTTGCTTTATCCTGGCCAGGTCGCAGTTGCAAATGAGAACTTGTTCTCAACTCGCCTACCTGGTTAAATAAAGGTTAAATAGAAAAATTAATAAAAAAATTGTTGTGCCATTCATACACCACCATCACATCATGTTTCAGATGATAATGCACGGCCCCATGTTGCAAGGATCTGTACACAATTCCTGGAAGCTGAAAATGTACCAGTTCTTCCATGGCCTGCATACTCACCAGACATGTCTCCTATTGAGATGCTCTGGATCGACGTGTACGACAGCGTGTTCCATTTCCCACCAACATCCAATAACTTCACATAGCCATTGAAGAGGAGTGGGACAACATTCCACAGACAGCATTCAACAGCCTGATCAGCATGAGGCAAATACTGGTCACACCAGATACTGACTGGTTTTCTGATCTCTACCTTTCTGTGACCAACAGCTGCATACAGTATCTATTCCCAGTCATGTGAAATCCATAGATTAGGGCCTAATGAATGTATTTCAATTGACTAATTTCCTTATATGAACTGTAACTCAGTAAAATCTTTGAAAATGCTGCCTGTTGCATTTATATTTTTGTTCAGTTTAAAATCATTACGCCCATTGTTGTTACGCCTGCTCCCGCTTCCCCTCTCTGGCGCTCGAGGACGCCAGGGTGCCGTTCATTACGCACACCTGTCGCCATCATTATGCGCACCAGCGCTCATTGGACTCACCTGGACCCTTTAACTTTGTTGATTGCTCCTCTATATCTGTCTGCTCCTCAGTTTGTTCCACGTGTCAGCATCATTGTCATTTTGTTTTCCCCTGTCCAGACGCTGTTCTTATTGTGTTCCTGTTCGTGTTTCATTAAATGTTCACTCCCTGTACTTGCTTCTCGTCTCCAGAATCTGTCCTTACAATTGTAGTCAAGTCTCAAGACATTTCCTTTGACAAACTTGCCATAAAGTAGACATTAAACTTTACGAGAGACGCCCTACATTTTAAGCTCATACTATATAGCCATGGTTGATGGACTCTGGCTGAAGCTTGTCAGGGCTTCTGCTCTGATTCATTCGTACCACACCACTGAATAATATCACTAAATAGTCCCTTCACCGTGCTAGCGGGACAATTAGTGTGAAATGCTGGTGGGTGATTAGGGACTACGCCTTACAAATTAAAGTGCCAAAGTGGGGCGAACCAGTAAGGGCCCTGTCCTGAAGTCAACCATTTATGTTATTAGATTTACCACACAGGGGAGCTTATTGCAGTCTTACATCTCCTGTGTAAATTGAAAAACTATATTTGTAAATGAGTAGGCATAAATGCCATCAACCACTCCAAACCAATAAAGAACGTAATCATTCCATAATCCACCGATGACACCGCAAACCCAAACAGACAAGTAGTAATGGCAAGAATACTGCAGTGGTGTGTTCTTATTGTGTCAGTGAGTCATGTCTATACACAGTATTTGACCATATGAGAAGGTGTATCAGGGAAACACAATGCCATTTAAAGAGCCACGGGATTTCATTAATATTGAGCTCATGGCTAGGCACAAGCTCGCTCACCATGGAGGTCTGTTGCCCATTGATGGTGCCAAAGGACATTAGAACACTGCATATAGTTCAGACTCCAAACCAAAACAACATTAGCATCACAAAGAGAGAAATGGTAGCATTGTCCTTTGTGGGGTGAGAACAGAAAAAGAGCTGCTGCTCTACCCTGAGGGAGCCTTGGGCTGAACAGAGTCGTCTCAACGTCGCCTATAGCCCCACTCAACCCATCACCACCTAAATATGGAACAATGTCCTCGTACCCTGGCACAGCAGCCGTACAATACAACCCTGAGCAAAACTCTCCCTTACACAGAAGCGCCAACTCAGATGACACAAATACGCATCATTAAAATTGCCCAGGAAAAAAATTGGGGCTGGTTAACATGGTTAGCATCTGAATGAAGAATCTACAATAACAACACAGTATGGTTTCGTTTTTCAACTCCCAAAGTTGTCAATTGTCTGCCTCAGTTCCCTACAGAACAGAGTGATATGATCTTACTGCCATCACCATTTTTGAGAAATGTATTAATAAAGGTTAAATAAAGGTTAAATAAACAAATTCTACAGCTTTACTTGAAGGCCAGGTCACGGCAATGGTAACAAAAACTCTTTCATCCCGAATGCATAACATCAGAGCAGTGCATGCTGGGACTTCCTGTTCGGAAAGGAAGCGTCAGAGGGGTCACAGCTGGGTGTTTCACCAACATGTTTCATCAACATGGGGGTGTTTCGACAAAGAGGGGTGTTTCATCAACAGGGCTGTGTTTCATCATCCAGGGGGATATTTCATCAATGAGGGGGGTGTTTCATCAATTGGGTGATTCATCAACAGGAGGGTGTTTCATCAACAGGGATGTGTTTCATCATCCAAGGGGGTATTTCATCAATGGGGGGGGTGTTTCATCAATTGGGTGTTTCATCAACAGGAGGGTGTTTCATCAACAGGGATGTGTTTCATCATCCAAGGGGGTATTTCATCAATGGGGGGGGTGTTTCATCAACAGCTGTGTGTTTCTTTAACAGGGATGTGTTTAATTAACAAGGGGGGTGTTTCATAAACAGGGATGTGTTTAATTAACAAGGGGGGTGTTTCATAAACAGGGGGGAGTTTCATCAACGGGGAGGGGGTGTTTCATCAAAGGGTGGGTGTTTAACCAACAGCGATGTGTTTCATCAACAGGGGTGAGTGTCACCAACGGGGGGGGGAGAGATTAATCAACGTGGGAGTTCCATCAATGGGGGTGTTTCAGGGATGTGTTTCATCAACAGTGGGGTTGTTTCATCAACATCTGTGTTCTTCATCAACAGGGGGTGTTTTATCAACAGCGGGGTGTTTTATCAACAGGGGGTTCTCCATCAACAGCGGGGTTCTCCATCAACAGCGGGGGGTTATCAACAGGGGGTTCTTCATCAACAGGGAGGGTGTTTTATCAGCATGGGGTATATCATCAACATCTGTGTTCTTCATCAACAGGGGGGGGTATTTTATCAACAGGGGGTTCTTCATCAACAGGGGGGGTTATCAACAGGGGGTTCTTCATCAACAGGGGGTGTTTTATCAGAATGGGGTATTTCTTCAACATCTGTGTGTATCATCAACAGGAGGGTGTTTCATCAACAGGGATGTGTTTCATCATCCAGGGGGGTCATCAAGGGGGAGGTTCATCAACAGGGATGTGTTTCATCAACAGGGGGTTTCATCAATGGGGGGGGGTGTTTCGTCAAGGGGGATGTGTTTCATCAACAGGGGGGGTTTCATCAACTGGGATGTGTTTCATCAACTGGGATGTGTTTCATCAACTGGGATGTGTTTCATCAACTGGGATGTGTTTCATCAACTGGGATGTGTTTCATCAACTGGGATGTGCTTCATCAACAGGAGGGTGTCTCTCTGGACCCAGAGCTTGTTAAAAACACTGCACACAGACTCCTCACCACTGCATCATACAGCACAACACAGCCAAGCCTGTTTTAGTGAATCTCTCTCCTGACACACCAGCTTTCCACAATACTTTGTTTTCTTTCTCCTCTCATTCACAGACCTGGGTAAACATTGGTATGCAGCAGGAAAGTACTGTTTTACCCTTGTGTTCCCCTGTCTGACTCAGGTTCAGTGTTTTTCTACAGGAAATCAATCCCTGCATAATGGTTGGAGACTGGAGTAAGGAGCTGCTCTCCCTCGACTGGGATGTGCTCTGAGTTTCACAAACTCCATGGGAAAATGGCAGCCTCACTCCTGCATTTACAACTGAATCTATACTTCAACAGCTGTGAGCTTCATCAACAGGGGGGTTTCCTCAACAGGGGGTACTTCATCAACAGGGATGTGTTTTATCAACAGCTGTGTGTTTCATCAACAGGGAGCGCTTCATCAACAGGGGGGGTGCTTCATCAACAGGGGGTGCTTCATCAACAGGGGGTGCTTCATCAACAGGGGGGGTGCTTCATCAACAGGGGGTGCTTCATCAACAGGGGGGGTGCTTCATCAACAGGGGGTGCTTCATCAACAGGGATGTGTTTTATCAACAGCTGTGTGTTTCATCAACAGGGGGTGCTTCATCAACAGGGGGGGTGCTTCATCAACAGGGGGTGCTTCATCAACAGGGATGTGTTTTATCAACAACTGTTTCATCAACAGCTGTGTTTCATCAACAGCCGTGTATCATCAACAGCTGTGTGTTTCAGCAACAGGGGGTGCTTCATCAACAGGGGGGTGCTTCATCAAAAGTGGGGTGCTTCATCAACAGGGGAGTGCTTCATCAACAGTGGGGTTCTTCATCAACAGCTGTGTGCTTTATTTACAGGGGGTTCATCAACAGGGGTGTTTCATCAACAGGGGAGGTTTAATCAACACGGGGGTGTTTAATCAAGAGGGAGGGGTGTTTCATCAACAAGGGGTGTTTAATCAACAGGGTGGGTTCGTCAACAGGGGAGTTTCATCGACAGGGGGGTTTCATCAACAAGGGGGGTGTTTAATCAAGAGGGGGGGTGTTTCATCAACAGGGGGTGTTTAATCAAGAGGGGTGTTTCATCAACAAGGGGGTGCTTCATCAACAGGGGGGTGCTTCATCAACAGGGGGGGTTTTCTTCAACAGCTGTGTGCATTATTTACATGGGGGTTTCATCAACGGGGGGGGGTGTTTCATCAACAAGGGGGTGTTTCATCAACAGGGATGGATTTAATATTTAATCAACAGGGGGTGTTTCATCAACAGGGGTGTTTTACCAACATGGGGGTGTTTCATCAGTGAGGGGGTGTTTTATCAACAAGGGTGGTGTTTCATCAACAGGAGGGTGTTTCTTCAACAAGGGGGTGTTTCATTAATAGATGTGTGCTTCATCAGCAGGGGGTTTCATCAACAAGGGGGTGTTTCATCAACAGAGAGGTTCTTCATCAACAGCTGTGTGTTTCATCAACAGGAGGGTGTCTCTCTGGACCCAGAGCCTGTTAAAAACACTGCACACAGACTCCTCACCACTGCATCATACAGCACAACACAGCCAAGCCTGTTTTAGTGAGTAGATTGGCGAAGGGGAAGCTCCCAGCATAATCATAACTAAAAATCAAACACAACCTTGATATGAACTCCCGTCATAGATTTCTGATACACAGAAACTCCTATTTTGCTGTTAACAAGTTAACTCTGGAAGCAAAAAAAGAGCAGAGGATTTAGACAGTTAGTCATAATGCACCAGTCATTTACCCATAATGCACCAGTCATTTACCCACCATTGGTATTTGCTTTCATCTGCAACACATTTGTACAATGGCTCTGCCATTTGGTGTGAATGGGAGATAAACAACACTTTGATATGATGGAGAACCTGCCAACTATCTTCCTCGAGGCTGACAGCAAAGGGACTGTGTGACTGGTTTTCACCAATACCACTGGAAAACACATTGTCTGCTAGAGAGTAACTCATAGTAAGACAATATGACAGACCGAGTAAACAAATCATCTACGGAGGCTCCATCACTGCTTCTCAACACAGCGAGGCTCCTCGTATGTGGGAATTGTTCAAATGGAGTCGTGTTCAATTGATTCCTAGATCACTTCTGATGTAGATATGGCAACTCACTGGCAAACATACTCATTGCAGCTCTCGGATGGTGACAGAAGTGAGAATAGGAGATGACAGGTTGTTATGGATATCATGACACCAAGTCCAAGAGATGTGACACCAGCTTCAGCTAAAGATGGACCAAACAGCCAAGTGTTGAGTGAGGAGTTGACGTGATAACCTGAATATGCATGACGGGGTCTTAATAAGGACCAATCATAGGGGATCTCTGATGCAGACGGATTTATCTGGAGTCTTTTCTTTGTATCTTTCTTAGTGGAGTTTTATCTGCTGTCATTCTGACACACAGGAAAAAATGATTCAGTTAACTATAGAATACTACAGTGTCTAATGAGCATATCCCCTGTCCATATCCCCTGTCCATATCCCCTGTCCATATCCCCTGTCCATATCCCCTGCCCATATACCCTGTCCATATCCCCTGTCCATATACCCTGTCCATATCCCCTGTCCATATCCCCTGTCCATATACCCTGTCCATATCCCTGTCCCATCCATATCCCTGTCCATATCCCTGTCCATATCCCCTGTCCATATCCCCTGTCCATATCCCCTGTCCATATCCCCTGTCCATATCCCCTGTCCATATCCCCTGTCCATATCCCCTGTCCATATCCCCTGTCCATATCCCTGTCCATATCCCTGTCCATATCCCTGTCCATATCCCCTGTCCATATCCCCTGTCCATATCCCCTGTCCATATCCCCTGTCCATATCCCCTGTCCATATCCCCTGTCCATATCCCCTGTCCATATCCCCTGTCCATATCCCCTGTCCATATACCCTGTCCATATCCCCTGTCCATATCCCCTGTCCATATCCCCTGTCCATATCCCCTGTCCATATACCCTGTCCCCTGTCCATATCCATATCCCTGTCCATATCCCCTGTCCATATCCCCTGTCCATATCCCTGTCCCCTGTCCATATCCCCTGTCCATATCCCCTGTCCATATCCCCTGTCCATATCCCTGTCCATATCCCTGTCCATATCCCCTGTCCATATCCCCTGTCCATATCCCCTGTCCATATACCCTGTCCATATACCCTGTCCATATCCCCTGTCCATATACCCTGTCCATATACCCTGTCCATATCCCCTGTCCATATCCCCTGTCCATATACCCTGTCCATATCCCCTGTCCATATCCCCTGTCCATATCCCCTGTCCATATCCCCTGTCCATATCCCCTGTCCATATCCCCTGTCCATATACCCTGTCCATATACCCTGTCCATATACCCTGTCCATATCCCCTGTCCATATCCCCTGTCCATATACCCTGTCCATATCCCCTGTCCATATCCCCTGTCCATATACCCTGTCCATATACCCTGTCCATATCCCCTGTCCATATACCCTGTCCATATCCCCTGTCCATATCCCTGTCCATATCCCCTGTCCATATCCCCTGTCCATGTCCATATCCCTGTCCATATACCCTGTCCCCCTGTCCATATACCCTGTCCATATCCCTGTCCATATCCATATCCCTGTCCATATCCCTGTCCATATCCCCTGTCCATATCCCCTGTCCATATCCCCCCTGTCCATATCCCCTGTCCATATCCCTGTCCATATCCCTGTCCATATCCCTGTCCATATCCCCCCCTGTCCATATCCCTGTCCATATCCCCTGTCCATATACCCTGTCCATATCCCTGTCCATATACCCTGTCCATATCCCTGTCCATATCCCTGTCCATATCCCTGTCCATATCCCCTGTCCATATACCCTGTCCATATCCCCTGTCCATATACCCTGTCCATATCCCCTGTCCATATCCCTGTCCATATCCCCTGTCCATATCCCCTGTCCATATCCCCTGTCCATATCCATATCCCTGTCCATATCCCCTGTCCATATCCCTGTCCATATCCCCTGTCCATATCCCTGTCCATATCCCTGTCCATATCCCTGTCCATATCCCTGTCCATATATCCCCTGTCCATATCCCTGTCCATATCCCCTGTCCATATCCCCTGTCCATATCCCCTGTCATATCCCCTGTCCATATCCCTGTCCATATATCCATATCCCCTGTCCATATCCCTGTCCATATCCCCTGTCCATATCCCCTGTCCATATCCCCTGTCCATATCCCCTGTCCATGTCCATATACCCCCCTGTCCATATCCCTGTCCATATCCCCTGTCCATATCCCTGTCCATATCCCCTGTCCATATACCCTGTCCATATCCCCTGTCCATATACCCTGTCCATATCCATATCCCCTGTCCATATCCATATACCCTGTCCATATCCCCTGTCCATATCCCCTGTCCATATACCCTGTCCATATACCCTGTCCATATACCCTGTCCATATCCCCTGTCCATATCCCTGTCCATATCCCTGTCCCCCTGTCCATATACCCTGTCCATACCCTGTCCATATACCCATCCATATCCCCTGTCCATATACCCTGTCCATATCCCCTGTCCATATACCCTGTCCATATCCCCATCCATATCCCCTGTCCATATCCCCTGTCCATATACCCTGTCCATATACCCTGTCCATATCCATCCATCCCTGTCCATATCCCCTGTCCATATCCCTGTCCATATCCCTGTCCATATCCCCTGTCCATATACCCTGTCCATATCCCTGTCCATATACCCTGTCCATATCCCCTGTCCATATACCCTGTCCATATCCCCTGTCCATATACCCTGTCCATATACCCTGTCCATATCCCCTGTCCATATCCCCTGTCCATATCCCCTGTCCATATACCCTGTCCATATCCCCTGTCCATATCCCTGTATACCCTGTCCATATCCCCTGTCCCCTGTCCATATACCCTGTCCATATCCCCTGTCCATATACCCTGTCCCCTGTCCATATCTATCCATATCCCCTGTCCCTGTCCTATCCATATCCCCTGTCCATATCCCCTGTCCATATACCCTGTCCATATACCCTGCCCATATACCCTGCCCATATCCCCTGCCCATATCCCCTGTCCATATACCCTGTCCATATACCTTGTCCATACCCTGTCCATATACCCTGTCCATATACCCTGTCCATATCCCCTGTCCATATCCCCTGTCCATATCCCCTGTCCATATACCCTGTCCATATACCCTGTCCATATACCCTGTCCATATTACCCTGTCCATATACCCTGTCCATATACCCTGTCCATATCCCCTATCCATATACCCTGTCCATATACCCTGTCCATATCCCCTGTCCATATCCCCTGTCCATATACCCTGTCCATATCCCCTGTCCATATCCCCTGTCCATATCCCCTGTCCATATACCCTGTCCATATCCCCTGTCCATATACCCTGTCCATATCCCCTGTACATATACCCTGTCCATATCCCCTGTCCATATACCCTGTCCATATCCCCTGTCCATATACCCTGTCCATATCCCCTGTCCATATACCCTGTCCATATCCCCTGTACATATACCCTGTCCATATCCCCTGTACATATACCCTGTCCATATCCCCTGTCCATATACCCTGTCCTTATACCCTGTCCATATACCCTGTCCATTCCCCTCCACCATATCCAAATTTGTGTCACCAATAAGTGAGAACCCTACATGCCATGTTTAGACCATATATTGTGTTCCCTGCAGGTCCGACCTACAGATTATGGAAAATGTGTTGTTTTAGCATTTATCCAGTGGGTTTCTTCAAGTAAAAAAACTCCATCTCCCTGTCAAAGATAATAAAACAAAAACATGAAAGTAAACACTACAGTAATGTCTGCAAAAATACTATAGGAATACTAAAGTATACTTCAATCCACAAAATCAACACATTAATTAGTATAGTATATACTACAGTTTTCTTTTACTACAGTATTTATACTATAGTTAACTGTCAATACTACATTATAAACTGTGTGGTTCGAGCCCTGAATGCTGCGGCTAAGGGCAGCTCTGCGGCTAAGGGCAGCTCTGCGGCTAAGGGCAGCTCTGCGGCTAAGGGCAGCTCTGAGGCTAAGGGCAGCTCTGCGGCTAAGGACAGCTCTGCGGCTAAGGGCAGCTCTGCGGCTAAGGGCAGCTCTGCGGCTAAGGGCAGCTCTGCGGCTAAGGGCAGCTCTGCGGCTAAGGGCAGCTCTGCGGCTAAGGGCAGCTCTGCGGCTAATGGCAGCTCTGCGGCTGTGGGCAGCTCTGCGGCTGAGGGCAGCTCTGCGGCTAATGGCAGCTCTGCGGCTATGGGCTGTTCTTAGGCACAATACAATGTCCGGATACAGCCCTTAGCCGTAGTATATTGGCTATATACCACACCCCTCGTGCCTTATTGCTTACCTATACTACAGTAAATACTACAGTATACTACAGTAAATACTACAGTATACTACAGTAAATACTAAAGAATTCAACTGTATTGTTTATGCAGACTTTAGTCCACAAAAACATTTCAATGAACAGCAAAGTCTGAAAAAACACTACAGTAAATACTATAGTATTTATACAACGTGGGGATTCCCTCTAGATTTTCAGCAGTGTATCAGACAGAGTAGGAGGGCAGACGGAGCCACAGATGCGCCACCACAGATGCAAAGATCTTGGCCCGTTACTGACAACTATCTCATAAGATGATACATGATTTATTTGTGTTGAAAACGTATTACTTCTCATAAAATGTCTGCCCTGATCATTAGTCACCCCGGGGTTTTGCCCTCATTCCCTCCCACCCACCACAGCTCCACACCCCGGGGTCTTACCCTGGGTAGGGATAGGGATCTAGAGAGGGGCTGGGTAGGGAACAGGAGAGGGGCTGGGAAGGGACCAGGAGAGGGGCTGGGTAGGGATCTAGAGAGGGGCTGGGTAGGGACCAGGAGAGGGGCTGGGTAGGGCCCAGGAGAGGGGCCGGGTAGGGATCAGGAAAGGGGCTGGGTAGGGATCTAGAGAGGGGCTGGGTAGGGAACAGGAGAGGGGCTGGGTAGGGATCTAGAGAGGGGCTAGGTAGGGACCGGGAGAGGGGCCGGGTAGGGACCAGAAGAGGGGCTGGGTAGGGATCTAGAGAGGGGCTGGGTAGGGACCAGGAGAGGGGCTGGGTAGGGACCAGGAGATGGGCTGTATAGGGATCTAGAGAGGGGCTGGGTAGGGACCAGGAGAGGGGCTGGGTAGGGATCTAGAGAGGGGCTGGGTAGGGACCAGGAGAGGGGCTGGGTAGGGATCTAGAGAGGGGCTGGGTAGGGACCAGGGGAGGGGCTGGGTAGGGATCAGGAGAGGGGCTGGGTAGGGATCTAGAGAGGGGCTGGGTAGGGAACAGGAGAGGGGCTGGGTAGGGATCTAGAGAGGGGCTGGGTAGGGACCGGGAGAGGGGCCGGGTAGGGACCTGAAGAGGGGCTGGGTAGGGATCTAGAGAGGGGCTGGGTAGGGACTAGGAGATGGGCTGGGTAGGGATCTAGAGAGGGGCTGGGTAGGGACCAGGAGAGGGGCTGGGTAGGGACCAGGAGAGGGGCTGGGTAGGGATCTAGAGAGGTGCTGGGTAGGGACCAGGAGAGGGGCTGGGTAGGGATCTAGAGAGGGGCTGGGTAGGGACCAGGAGAGGGGCTGGGTAGGGTGGTTGGTCACCTTAGACAATTATGTGCTAATGGGGTCTAGTACTGAGCAATGTGTGAAGCCATTGCTAGTGGGACCACCTGGGATGAACCGTACCCTGACTGAGGGCCCTTGCTCTATTATGAATATGTAAGTAAGTAAGCAACCTGCCTGGAGGCTGATTGTCTGTTGCTGTCAGATCCATTTATACAAAACACTCAGCTTGTCAATATTTGTATCAAAAAGTCCATCAGATATGACTTCTGCATTCAGACTGAACTGTGTTCTGCAGCCGCCCCTGTTTTAGTCAGTGGTGTTGAACCAGTGTGGGCGGTTTATGAGTTGACTTGTTCAGCGCTTCATTGAAGGAGAGTTCACGGACCCACTGTGTACAGCAGTGTTTAGGTATTTTTCACTCTCAGACACATCCTGTATTTATGAGGGCTAAAACCATATCACTGACAGCTCAGGACCCAAGGCTAAAAGTACAGGTAGCTTGGGAGCAGCACACAGTACTATATCTGAGTTAAATAAAGCCATGAAGGAGGCAGAGCTGAGATCTGAGTTAAATACAGCCATGAAGGAGACAGAGCTGAGATCTGAGTTAAATAAAACCATGAAGGAGACAGAGCTGAGATCTGAGTTAAATATAGCCATGAAGGAGGCAGAGCTGAGATCTGAGTTAAATAAAACCATGAAGGAGACAGAGCTGAGATCTGAGTTAAATAAAACCATGAAGGAGACAGAGCTGAGATCTGAGTTAAATATAGCCATGAAGGAGACAGAGCTGAGATCTGAGTTAAATAAAACCATGAAGGAGACAGAGCTGAGATCAGAGTTAGATACAGCCATGAAGGAGACAGAGCTGAGATCTGAGTTAAATAAAACCATGAAGGAGACAGAGCTGAGATCTGCGTTAAATAAAACCATGAAGGAGACAGAGCTGAGATCTGAGCTAAATACAGCCATGAAGGAGACAGAGCTGAGATCTGAGTTAAATAAAACCATGAAGGAGACAGAGCTGAGTTAAATCATGAAGGAGACAGAGCTGAGAAGTTAAAAACCATGAAGGAGACAGAGCTGAGATCTGAGTTAAATAAAGCCATGAAGGAGACAGAGCTGAGATCTGAGTTAAATATAGCCATGAAGGAGACAGAGCTGAGATCTGAGTTAAATAACCATGAAGGAGACAGAGCTGATGAAGGAGACAGAGCTGAGATCTGAGTTAAATATAGCCATGAAGGAGGCAGAGCTGAGATCTGAGTTAAATAAAACCATGAAGGAGACAGAGCTGAGATCTGAGTTAAATCATGAAGGAGTTAAATAAATATAGCCATGAAGGAGACAGAGCTGAGATCTGAGTTAAATAAAACCATGAAGGAGACAGAGCTGAGATCTGAGTTAAATACAGCCATGAAGGAGACAGAGCTGAGATCTGAGTTAAATAAAACCATGAAGGAGACAGAGCTGAGATCTGAGTTAAATAAAACCATGAAGGAGACAGAGCTGAGATCTGAGTTAAATAAAGCCATGAAGGAGACAGAGCTGAGATCTGAGTTAAATAAAACCATGAAGGAGACAGAGCTGAGATCTGAGTTAAATAAAACCATGAAGGAGACAGAGCTGAGATCTGAGTTAAATACAGCCATGAAGGAGACAGAGCTGAGATCTGAGTTAAATAAAACCATGAAGGAGACAGAGCTGAGATCTGAGTTAAATAAAACCATGAAGGAGACAGAGCTGAGATCTGAGTTAAATACAGCCATGAAGGAGACAGAGCTGAGATCTGAGTTAAATAAAACCATGAAGGAGACAGAGCTGAGATCTGAGTTAAATAAAACCATGAAGGAAACAGAGCTGAGATCTGAGATAAATAAAACCATGAAGGAGACAGAGCTGAGATCTGCGTTAAATAAAACCATGAAGGAGACAGAGCTGAGATCTGAGCTAAATACAGCCATGAAGGAGACAGAGCTGAGATCTGAGCTAAATACAGCCATGAAGGAGACAGAGCTGAGATCTGAGTTAAATAAAACCATGAAGGAGACAGAGCTGAGATCTGAGTTAAATAAAACCATGAAGGAGACAGAGCTGAGATCTGAGTTAAATAAAGCCATGAAGGAGACAGAGCTGAGATCTGAGTTAAATAAGCCATGAAGGAGACAGAGCTGAGATGAGTTAAATAAAACCATGAAGGAGACAGAGCTGAGATCTGAGTTAAATAAAACCATGAAGGAGACAGAGCTGAGATCTGAGATAAATAAAACCATGAAGGAGACAGAGCTGAGATCTGAGTTAAATAAAACCATGAAGGAGACAGAGCTGAGATCTGAGTTAAATAAAGCCATGAAGGAGACAGAGCTGAGAGTTAAATAAAACCATGAAGGAAACAGAGCTGAGATCTGAGATAAATAAAACCATGAAGGAGACAGAGCTGAGATCTGCGTTAAATAAAACCATGAAGGAGACAGAGCTGAGATCTGAGCTAAATACAGCCATGAAGGAGACAGAGCTGAGATCTGCGTTAAATAAAACCATGAAGGAGACAGAGCTGAGATCTGAGTTAAATAAATGAAGGAGACAGAGCTGAGATCATGATGAAGGAGACAGAGCTGAGATGAAGGAGACAGAGCTGAGATCTGAGTTAAATAAAACCATGAAGGAGACAGAGCTGAGATCTGAGTTAAATACAGCCATGAAGGAGACAGAGCTGAGATCTGTTAAATACAGCCATGAAGGAGACAGAGCTGAGAGTTAAATAAAACCATGAAGGAGACAGAGCTGAGATCTGAGTTAAATAAAACCATGAAGGAGACAGAGCTGAGATCTGAGTTAAATAAAACCATGAAGGAGACAGAGCTGAGATCTGAGTTAAATAAAACCATGAAGGAGACAGAGCTGAGATCTGAGTTAAATACAGCCATACAGAGCTGAGATCTGAGTTAAATACAGCCATGAAGGAGACAGAGCTGAGATCTGAGTTAAATAAAACCATGAAGGAGACAGAGCTGAGATCTGAGTTAAATACAGCCATGAAGGAGACAGAGCTGAGATCTGAGTTAAATACAGCCATGAAGGAGACAGAGCTGAGATCTGAGTTAAATACAGCCATGAAGGAGACAGAGCTGAGATCTGAGTTAAATACAGCCATGAAGGAGACAGAGCTGAGATCTGAGTTAAATAAAACCATGAAGGAGACAGAGCTGAGATCTGCGTTAAATACAGCCATGAAGGAGGCAGAGCTGAGATCTGAGTTAAATAAAACCATGAAGGAGACAGAGCTGAGATCTGAGTTAAATACAGCCATGAAGGAGACAGAGCTGAGATCTGAGTTAAATACAGCCATGAAGGAGACAGAGCTGAGATCTGAGTTAAATAAAACCATGAAGGAGCCAGAGCTGAGATCTGAGTTAAATAAAACCATGAAGGAGACAGAGCTGAGATCTGAGTTAAATACAGCCATGAAGGAGGCAGAGCTGAGATCGGAGTTAAATAAAACCATAAAGGAGACAGAGCTGAGATCTGAGTTAAATATAGCCATGAAGGAGGCAGAGCTGAGATCTGAGTTAAATAAAACCATGAAGGAGACAGAGCTGAGATCTGAGTTAAATAAAACCATGAAGGAGACAGAACTGAGAACTGAGTTAAATAAAACCATGAAGGAGACAGAGCTGAGATCTGAGTTAAATACAGCCATGAAGGAGACAGAGCTGAGATCTGAGTTAAATAAAACCATGAAGGAGACAGAGCTGAGATACGGCTGGAGCAGATCCACATATATTTCCTATATAAAGTTCCTCATATTACAAACATTTTCTTGTATAAATGTTTAATCATCTCTCACAGCCGTAGCGATTCAATATTGAAGAGGATTTTAATCCCATCTCTCCATGTAGCAAGTGATGTTAGGCAGAATCTCTCTGGAACGTGTCCAGGCACCAATTATCTGTCGGCCAAGGAGGGGAAAGCGAGGGAAAGAGAGGGGACAGAGAGAGAAAAGAGACTGGGGAAAGAGAGGGGACAAAGGGAGAAAAGAGACTGGTGAAAGAGAGGGGACAGAAAGAGAAAAGAGACTGGTGAAAGAGAGGGGACAGAGAGAGAAAAGAGACTGGGGAAAGAGAGGGGACAGAGACCGGGGAAAGAGAGGGGAAAGAGACCGGGGAAAGAGACCGGGGAAAGAGAGGGGAAAGAGACCGGGGAAAGGGAGGAGACAGAGACCGGGGAAAGAGAGGGGACAGAGACCGGGGAAAGAGACCGGGGAAAGAGAGGGGACAGAGACCGGGGAAGGAGACCGGGGAAAGAGAGGGGACAGAGACCGGGGGAAGAGAGGGGACAGAGACCGGGGAAAAGAGACCGGGGAAAGAGAGGGGAAAGAGACCGGGGAAAGAGACCGGGGAAAGAGACCGGGGAAAGAGAGGGGACAGAGACCGGGGAAAGAGAGGGGACAGAGACCGGGGAAAAGAGACCGGGGAAAGAGAGGGGACAGAGACCGGGGAAAAGAGACCGGGGAAAGAGAGGGGAAAGAGACCGGGGAAAGAGACCGGGGAAAGAGACCGTGGAAAGAGAGGGGACAGAGACCGGGGAAAGAGACCGGGGAAAGAGAGGGGAAAGAGACCGGGGAAAGAGACCGGGGAAAGAGAGGGGACAGAGACCGGGGAAAGAGAGGGGAAAGAGACCGGGGAAAGAGACCGGGGAAAGAGACCGGGGAAAGAGACCGGGGAAAGAGAGGGGAAAGAGACCGGGGAAAGAGACCGGGGAAAGAGAGGGGAAAGAGACCGGGGAAAGAGACCGGGGAAAGAGAGGGGAAAGAGACCGGGGAAAGAGACCGGGGAAAGAGACCGGGGAAAGAGACCGGGGAAAGAGACCGGGGAAAGAGACCGGGGAAAGAGAGGGGAAAGAGACCGGGGAAAGAGACCGGGGAAAGAGAGGGGAAAGAGAGGGGAAAGAGACCGGGGAAAGAGACCGTGGAAAGAGAGGGGACAGAGACCGGGGAAAGAGACCGGGGAAAGAGAGGGGAAAGAGACCGGGGAAAGAGACCGGGGAAAGAGAGGGGACAGAGACCGGGGAAAGAGAGGGGAAAGAGACCGGGGAAAGAGAGGGGACAGAGAGGGGACAGAGAGGGGAAAGAGACCGGGGAAAGAGAGGGGACAGAGAGGGGAAAGAGACCGTGGAAAGAGAGGGGACAGAGACCAGGGAAAGAGACCGGGAAAGAGAGGGGAAAGAGACCGGGGAAAGAGAGGGGACAGAGACGGGAAAGAGACCGAGGAAAGAGAGGGGACAGAGACCGGGGAAAGAGACCGTGGAAAGAGAGGGGAAAGAGACCGGGGAAAGAGACTGGGGACAGAGAACGGGGACAGAGAGGGGACAGAGAGGGGACAGAGAGGGGAAAGAGACCGGGGAGAGACCGGGGAAAGAGAGGGGACAGAGAGGGGACAGAGAGGGGAAAGAGAGGGCAAAGAGACCGGGGAAAGAGAGGGGACAGAGAGGGGAAAAAGACCGTGGAAAGAGAGGGGACAGAGACCGGGGAAAGAGACCGGGAAAGAGAGGGGAAAGAGACCGGGGAAAGAGAGGGGACAGAGAGGGGAAAGAGACCGAGGAAAGAGAGGGGACAGAGACCGGGGAAAGAGACCGTGGAAAGAGAGGGGAAAGAGACCGGGGAAAGAGACTGGGGACAGAGACCGGGGACAGAGAGGGGACAGAGATGGGACAGAGAGGGGAAAGAGACCGGGGAAAGAGACCGGGGAAAGAGAGGGGAAAGAGAGGGGACAGAGACCGGGGAAAGAGACCGGGGAAAGAGAGGGGACAGAGACCGGGGAAAGAGACCGGGGACAGAGACCGGGGACAGAGACCGGGGAAAGAGACCGGGGAAAGAGACCGGGGAAAGAGACCGGGGAAAGAGACCGGGGAAAGAGAGGGGACAGAGAGGGGACAGAGACCGGGGAAAGAGAGGGGAAAGAGACCGGGGACAGAGACCGGGGAAAGAGACCGGGAAAGAGACCGGGGAAAGAGACCGGGGAAAGAGACCGGGGAAAGAGACCGGGGAAAGAGACTGGGGAAGGTTAGGGAAGGAAAAGAGGTCCATTTATGTGAAGGAGTGGTGCATGGAAAAGAACAGGGGAATTATGCAAAACTAGTGAACAGCTCAATGGGTTTTGGGTCTGCTGCACAATGCAAAATGAGGCACAGCACCATGCTATCCCCCTGAATCTACAAGATAGGAGCATCTGAAGAGCAAGATGGACTGGACTTTTCATCTATAGCACATGAGCAAAGAATAGCTGAGAAAACACAAACAAAAATGCATCATTGTAATGTTATCCAGTCCAACCGTCATACAGTTTGCGGAAGACAGATCGGGCAGTTGCTAAACATGGTCGGTTCAATGTCTGGCGGAATCACAGTAGCGCGCCTTTGAGGAATTGCATGCAGTGTTTAGGCCGGGGACAAAGCCCTGAAAGACAAACAAGAGCTAGACAGATTGGAGTGAGCAGATGAATCCGGGGACAGAACTGGCCAGAGAAATGCCAGTGGTTTAGAAAGGGCAACAATGGCCAGGGGGAACAGTAACCACGGCTGCTGTTGTTTCCCTGTAATCCCTCGTCGTGTAAAATCTCCACATCGAAACTCGCTTTCTCCTACGCACGCACGCACGCACACACAGACACACACACACACACACGCACACACACACCTCTGAGGTTCATGTGGCTGTCAACGGGATGAAATCCAAACCACATCATATTTTGTAAGCCGTCTCTAAGGTGTTACACATCTGTAAATACAGAGCAGCTCTTTGAAATGCTTTAAGTTGCATCTCATTGGTGAACTGACCTTTTTAACATGATTATCTCTCTCGCTCTCTAGACGGTGTTCATGACATCAGTGATGCGAATCTGCCACATAAAACGACCATCAACGGCATTGAAGTTTATTTCCTCCTCCTTCCCCCTCACCTTCAGCCTCCCCATCGCTAGAACGCCATTTCTAGTGATGGGGAGGAAGATCCATGTAGCTTCTGGCCATTGTAATTATGAAACAGGTCTAATAAACACTGTGTAATCTCCCAGCCGGCTATGGTAAACACATTGGAACGGAATGAAAGGGCTTTTTTTAAGGAAACAGCGCCTATGCTGGCTTTGTGTGAAGAGCGATATCCGATAACAAGAAGGGCAATTTCCCCGTCAGATGACATGAATGTGTGCAGCTCGGCTCAGAGAGAATGGTGAAGCGGACTAAATGAGCTGTGTGGCTCGATGGCTGCTCTCAGCACTGTGCTGAATTCCATAGTGGATTGACTGGCTGACAGGGCAGCGCCGGCAGATCAACCTAGTTTTGTCACGATACCAGAATTTAGACTTTCGATACCGATACCAGGTTTAGTATCACAATACTCGATACCATCACGACATTCCATACCAAAACGATACCACAGCGAAAATAAAGGTTTGCAATAAAGGTTCAAAAAAGAAAAGAAAAACTGAAGGTGTATTGGCCAAAGTAGCCTGGACTCAGAGGTAGACGTAACATAGTGAATGTAAACCTGGAACACTCCAACTATTATGACATTACGTTACGTTTTGTATAGTACGTATTCACTTGTGGATGTCCATCATTTAATGCAGAGTGTTTGCTGGATAAAGCCATGCTAAGTTATCCCATGACAGCTTTTGTTTCCGAACCCACTACGGTGTTTCAGATGCCAAGTTTATGGTCATGTTGCAGCAGTATGTAGGAGGGAGGTACCAATGTGTGAGAATTGTGCAGAAGGGCATGGGACAAAAGAGTGTGTAGTTTCGGTAGAAAAACAGTGGTCTGTTTCAATTGTGGGAGTGGCCATGTTTCTGTGTATCAGAAATGTCCTGTGTGAGTGAGACAGATTCCAGTTTCCAGGGTGAGAGCAGAGCAAAAAGTGTCATATGCTGAGGCAGTGAGGTAGGTAGGGGGTGGTGGTCAAAGGTGAGAGGAGGAGTGGATCCTGAGGGGATCCCTGTGAGTCGTCGGCCAGTACAGAGCGACCTGAACAGTTTGTGCTTTGGTAAGTTTGGCTTTGTGGACATATTGCTATGTCATGCCCCCTTCTGTCATTGACTCTTCCCAAATAAGTCTATAGAACACACTGTTGTTGTCAGAATCTTAATATCACAACCAGAACTGGAGTTATAACCAGTTAAAGAAGGGCATGTCATTTCTTGAATAGTTTTCCCCCTTTGCTCCTCCTACAGACAGTATGGCCTGCTCTGCTCCTCCTACAGACAGTATGGCCTGCTCTGCTCCTCCTACAGACAGTAGAGCCTGCTCTGCTCCTCCTACCGACAATATGGCCTGCTCTGCTCCTCCTACAGACAGTAGAGCCTGCTCTGCTCCTCCTACCGACTGTATGGCCTGCTCTGCTCCTCCTACAGACAGTATGGCCTGCTTTGCTCCTCCTACAGACAGTATGGCCTGCTCTGCTCCTCCTACAGACAGTAGAGCCTGCTCTGCTCCTCCTACAGACAGTATGGCCTGCTCTGCTCCTCCTACAGACAGTAAGGCCTGCTCTGCTCCTCCTACAGACAGTATGGCCTGCTCTGCTCCTCCTACAGACAGTAAGGCCTGCTCTGCTCCTCCTACAGACAGTATGGCCTGCTCTGCTCCTCCTACAGACAGTAGAGCCTGCTCTGCTCCTCCTACAGACAATATGGCCTGCTCTGCTCCTCCTACAGACAGTAGAGCCTGCTCTGCTCCTCCTACCGACTGTATGGCCTGCTCTGCTCCTCCTACAGACAGTAGAGCCTGCTCTGCTCCTCCTACAGACAGTAGAGCCTGCTCTGAACCTCCTACAGACTGTATGGCCTGCTCTGCTCCTCCTACAGACAGTAAGGCCTGCTCTGCTCCTCCTACAGACAGTAGAGCCTGCTCTGCTCCTCCTACCGACTGTATGGCCTGCTCTGCTCCTCCTACCGACAGTATGGCCTGCTCTGCTCCTCCTACAGACTGTATGGCCTGCTCTGCTCCTCCTACAGACAGTAAGGCCTGCTCTGCTCCTCCTACAGACAGTATGGCCTGCTCTGCTCCTCCTACAGACAGTAGAGCCTGCTCTGCTCCTCCTACAGACAATATGGCCTGCTCTGCTCCTCCTACAGACAGTAGAGCCTGCTCTGCTCCTCCTACCGACTGTATGGCCTGCTCTGCTCCTCCTACAGACAGTAGAGCCTGCTCTGCTCCTCCTACAGACAGTAGAGCCTGCTCTGAACCTCCTACAGACTGTATGGCCTGCTCTGCTCCTCCTACAGACAGTAAGGCCTGCTCTGCTCCTCCTACAGACAGTAAGGCCTGCTCTGCTCCTCCTACAGACAGTAGAGCCTGCTCTGCTCCTCCTACAGACTGTATGGCCTGCTCTGCTCCTCCTACAGACAGTATGGCCTGCTCTGCTCCTCCTACCGACAGTTGAAAGTGCAATGCCCAGCTGATAATCACCTCGATAATTGCCTCGAAACTGGACCTAAAATATACTGAAACTAATTTGACACATATAACCAACAGATGAAATAAATGAAGTACAGTATGATGGGGGAGAATGGATGAGACGATGAGCGACGGGGAAGTGAATGATGTATAATTATGTCATCACCAATTGTGAAGGAAGAACAGGATGGGTCATTCTATTAAAATGGACCCTCTATCAGTCCAACAAATCCAAGCAGTTTTATCAGTCTGGCCTACTAGGAGTACACAGTGAGAGCGTGCGTAATTGTACATGCTGAACGGCTTTCCATATCTGGGAAAAGATCCACATCAGGCAGCAGGTGAGCGAGTGTCAGGGAATGTGGTGATGAGGCTTGTGGAACCTTACGTTGGCATGGGGAGAAATGTCACCATGGACCGTTTCTTTACTTTACTGCCATTGGCGAACAGGTTGCTTGCACCTTGAACAAAGTGAGATGGGAGCTCCCTCCCTCTGCGCAAAATAAGGCACATGCACAGCTGTTTTAATCCACAACGGTGCTGAAGAATGACAAGACAACACACACACTTTACCAATGCAAAGCAAGAAATAAAGTTTCAATCATGTGCACCATACATTTGACAGTTGCCATCGACAGTGGCACAAAGAGAAAACCGGAGACTATTACACACTAAATGTTATCCAAGACCTTCATAAACAAAAACAAATGATTATTGTTGCGATAGCATATATGAAATGTATTAATTACACTGTTCGAATGTTGCAGTCAGAATGACTGCTCATTAGCTTGAAGGTGGGTCCCTTGAGGCCCAGCGGTTCTAGTGTTAAAAAGATTATCTGAAACGTTTTGCTTTCGCTGAGAAACTATTCTGTCAAAGGGGCTGGTACTATTGATTTATGAGGATGCTGGCTGACGACAACCGGTGTGATCAGCCTCTGGTTTGAGGGAAGCGGATGTGGAAGGCTGCCCAGCGACAGCCCTTGACGTGACCCATCATCACAGAGTCAAGAAGGGCCAAGAGGGAGCCGGGCCAGAAGGCTTGAGGTACGCTGACCTCTCCAACTGTTTGATAATGCTGCTTTAAGTCTGTGTCAATGAGAGCCTTGGCTAAGGCCTGTCACAACCATGACCATGGTGTTGGTAGGGAGTAATTGGTAGTTGGTAGGTGGTGGATAGCAGGGACAATCAGTGATAAGTCAGCCCACAACCAGGGGTTAAGCGTAGGCAGTGAGCCCTCAGCCAGGGGGTAAGGGTTGGCAGTGAGCCTTCAGCCAGGGGTTAAGCGTAGGCAGTGAGCCCTCAGCCAGGGGGTAAGGGTTGGCAGTGAGCCCTCAGCCAGGGGGTAAGGGTTGGCAGTGAGCCCTCAGCCAGGGGGTAAGGGTTGGCAGTGAGCCCTCAGCCAGGGGGTAAGGGTTGGCAGGGGGCTCTCAGCCAGGGGTAAGGGTTGGCAGTGAGCCCTCAGCCAGGGGGTAAGGGTAGGAAGTGAGCCCTCAGCCAGGGGGTAAGGGTTGGCAGGGGCCCCTCAGCCAGGGGTAAGGGTTAGCAGTGAGCCCTCAACCAGGGGGTAAGGGTAGGAGGTGAACCCTCAGCCAGGGGTTAAGGGTAGGAAGTGAGCCCTCAGCCAGGGGGTAAGGTTTGGCAGTGAGCCCTCAGCTGGGAACCTCCAGACAACAGCTTGATACGACAGGAGGAGGTAAAGGCCTAACCAGGATTAGTGCTTCAACAGGGGACAAAGCTTTACCAGGTGGTGGGAGTATCTGGGGACAGCTGCAGCTGGGTGGTGGGACTATCTGGGCACAGCTGCAGCTGGGTGGTGGGAGTATCTGGGGACTGCTGCAGCTGGGTGGTGGGAGTATCTGGGCACAGCGACAGCTGGGTGGTGGGAGTATCTGGGGACTGCTGCAGCTGGGTGGTGGGAGTATCTGGGGACAGCTGCAGCCGGGTGGTGGAGTATCTGGGGACTAATGCAGCTGGGTGGTGGGAGTATCTGGGCACAGCTGCAGCTGGGTGGTGGGAGTATATGGGGACTGCTGCAGCTGAGTGGTGGGAGTATCTGAGGACAGCTGCAGCTGGGTGGTGGGAGTATCTGGTGACAGCTGCAGCTGGGTGGTGGGAGTATCTGGGGACTGCTGCAGCTGGGTGGTGGGAGTATCTGAGGACTGCTGCAGCTGGGTGGTGGGAGTATCTGGTGACAGCTGCAGCTGGGTGGTGGGAGTGTCTGGGGACAGCTGCAGCCCGGTGGTGGGAGTATCTGGGGACTGCTGCAGCTGGGTAGTGGGAGTATCTGGGGACTGCTGCAGCTGGGTGGTGGGAGTATCTGGGGACAGCTGCAGCTGGGTGGTGGGAGTGTCTGGGGACAGCTGCAGCCTGGTGGTGGGAGTATCTGAGGACAGCTGCAGCTGGGTGGTGGGAGTATCTGGGGACTGCTGCAGCTGGGTGGTGGGAGTATCTGGGGACAGCTGCAGCTGGGTGGTGGGAGTATCTGAGGACAGCTGCAGCTGGGTGGTGGGAGTATCTGAGGACAGCTGCAGCTGGGTGGTGGGAGTATCTGAGGACAGCTGCAGCTGGGTGGTGGGAGTATCTGGGGACTGCTGCAGCTGGGTGGTGGGAGTATCTGAGGACAGCTGCAGCTGGGTGGTGGGAGTATCTGGGGACAGCTGCAGCTGGGTGGTGGGAGAATCTGGGGACAGCTGCAGCTGGGTGGTGGGAGTATCTGGGGACAGCTGCAGCTGGGTGGTGGGAGAATCTGGGGACTGCTGCAGCTGGGTGGTGGGAGTATCTGGGGACTGCTGCAGCTGGGTGGTGGTCTGGGGATCTGGGGACAGCTGAAGCTGGGTGGTGGGAGAATCTGGGGACAGCTGCAGCTGGGTGGTGGGAGTATCTGGGGACTGCTGCAGCTGGGTGGTGGGAGTATCTGGGGACTGCTGCAGCTGGGTGGTGGGAGTATCTGGGGACAGCTGCAGCTGGGTGGTGGGAGTATCTGGGGACTGCTGCAGCTGGGTGGTGGGAGTATCTGGGGACAGCTCCAGGTGGGTGGTGGGGTGGGGGTGGTGTTGTGGCGGGGGTACATAAATAGTATCTTGTGTGAGCGATTTAAGAGCAGGTTTAATTCCACAAAATAAAGCAAAGATTATATCACACTCATCCGGGTACTGTACAGCCAATTATCTACACTACAGTAGCATGACTGTGAGAATAATATGTCACTGGCACAGAGTAAACAAGCTCTATTGGCCAGGGGGGGATTTCCAGCTCGCAGGATGAATCCCTACTACAGTAGCGTCAGAATTCCCGTCCTGTCCTATTTTTACCCTACATCCTGTGAGATTACACACACAGTATGACGGTGCAGTAGCTTCAGCAGAGATCTCTGCTCTAACCTAGCACTGCCTTGGCCAGGTGGCTAATCACAACTCCCATGTGCTTTGATGTGTACGCCACAGCGCTACCCCTAGGGAACCAACCAGGTCGTATCCCACAGGATCTACTTCCCCTTGACCTGGGAGCTGGGCTCTGGGAGATGAGGTGTGGGAGCTGGGATCTTGGGCCTGGGAGCTGAGAAATGGGACCTGGGAGATGGGGTGTGAAAGCTGGGAGCTGGGGCCTGGGAGCTGGGAAATGTGAGATGGGGTATGGGAGCTGGGGCCTGGGAGCTGGGAAATGTGAGATGGGGTGTGGGAGCTGGGGCCTGGGAGATGGGAAATGGAACCTGGGAGATATAGTGTGGGAGCTGGGAGCTGGGGTGTGGAAGCTGGGGCCTGGGAGCTGGGAAATGTGACCTGGGAGATGGGGTGTGGGAGCTGGGAGCTGGGAGATGGGAAATGGAACCTGGGAGATAGGGTCTGGAAGCTGGGAGTTGACTTTAAAATACTGAATTTGGGCAAGATAGCTGTCTGCTGCAACCCACCTTGGGAAAATGTATTTCTATGCTTAATAAATAATAATAATAAAATACAGTTGTCATTTGTTTGTTGTTGATCTTCTGAACCATTCTGAGTCTAGCTTCCTCTGATCCATGTTGTATGTTTCTCACCATAAATGCATTTAGTAAATGGACACCGGCCTTCTGGTTGTACATTTAGTAGATGGACACTGGACTTCTGGTTGTACATTTAGTAGATGGACACTGGCCTTCTGTTGAACATTTAGTAAATGGACACTGGCCTTCTGTTGTACATTTAGTAAATGGGTACTGTCCTTCTGTTGAAGTCAGCAAGCCTACTCTGCAAGCCTTAGTTACTGTAAATCCACCTCACTCCTCCCTCACACCTCCTAGAACTCGTTATTACACCCTCCCCCACCCTCCAAGAACTCTTCTTTACACCCCACACCTTCCTAGAACTCATCTTTACACCTCCCCACCTTCCTAGAACCCTTCTTTACACCGCCCCACCTTCCTATAATTCTTCTTTACACCCTCCCCCAACCATACCAGAACTCTTCCTAACACCCCCCATCTTCCTAGAACTCTTCTTTACACCCTCCCCCACCTTCCTAGAACTCATCTTTACACCTCCCCACCTTCCTAGAACTCTTCTTTACACCCCCCACCTTCCGAGAATACTTCTTTACACCCCCCACCTTCCAAGAACGCTTCTTCACACCCCCACCTTCCTAGAACTCTTCTTTACACCCTCCCCCCACATTCCTAGAAATCTTCTTTACACCCCCCTACATTCCTAGAACGCTTCTTCACACCCCCCACCTTCCTAGAACTCTTCTTCACACACCCCACCTTCCTAGAACTCTTTTTGACACGCCCCCACCTTCCTAGAACTCTTCTTTACACCCTCCCCGACCCTCCTAGAACTCTTCTTTACACCCCCCATCTTCCTAGAACTCTTCTTTACACACTCCCCCCACCTTCCTAGAACTCTTCTTTACACCCTCCCCCACCCTCCTAGAACTCCTCTTTACACCTCCCCACCTTCCTAGAACTCATCTTTACACCCCCCCCCCCACATTCCTAGAACTCTTCTTTACACCCCCCCCACATTCATAGAACTCTTCTTTACACCCTCCCCCAACAAACTAGAACTCTTCTTTACACCCGTACACCTTCCTAGAACTAATCTCTACACCCCCACCCTCCTATAACCCTTCTTTACACCGCCCCACCTTCCTATAATTCTTCTTTACACCCTCCCCCAACCATACCAGAACTCTTCCTAACACCCCCCATCTTCCTAAAACGCTTCTTTTCACCATCCCCCCAACATCCTAGAACACTTCTTTACACCCCCCACTTTCCTAGAACTCATCTTTACACTTTCCCACCTTCCCAGAACTCTTCTTTATACCCTCCCCACCTTCCTAGAATTCTTCTTTACACCACCCACCTTCCAAGAACTCTTCTTTACACCCCCTGCCCCCCTAGAACTCATCTTTACACCCCCATCTTCCTAGAACTCTTCTTTACGCCCCCTACCTTCCTAGAACCCTTCTTTACCCCCCACTTCCAAAAACGAATCTTTACACCCCCCGCCCTCCTAGAACTCATCTTTACAACCCCTCCCACCTTCCTAGAACTCTTCTTTAGGCCCCCTGCCCTCCTAGAACTCATCTTTACAACCCCTCCCACCTTCCTAGAACTCTTCTTTACACCCCCCGCATCCTAGAACCCTTCTTTACACCCTCCCCCACCACCCCCTACCTTCCTAGAACCCGTATTTACCCCACCCCCCCACTTCCTAGAACCTTTTTTTATCCCCCCCCACTTCCAAAAACGAATCTTTACACCCCCGCACTCCTAGAACTCATCTTTACAACCCCTCCCACCTTCCTCGAATACTTCTTTACACCCCCCACCCTCCCTGAACTCATCTTTACACCCCCACCTTCCTGGAAACCTTCCCCCCCCCCCCCACTTCCAAAAACAAATCTTTACACCTCCCGCCCTCTTATAACTCATCTTTACAACCGCTCACACATTCCTAGAACTCATCTTTACACCCTCACCTTCCTAGAACACTTATTGACACCCCCACCATCCTAGAACTCATCTTTACATCCCCCCACCTTCCTAGAACTCTTCTTTACACCCTCCCCCACCTTCCTAGGACTCATCTTTACACCCCCCACCTTCCTAGTACCCTTCTTTACACCCTCCCCCACCTTCCTAGAACTTATCTTTACACCCTCCGCCCACTTTCCTAGAACTCTTCTGTACACCCTCCCCCACCTTCCTAGGACTCTTCTTTACACCCTCCCCCACCTTCCTATGACTAATCTTTACACCCCCCACCTTCCTAGTACCCTTCTTTACACCCTCCCCCACCTTCCTAGAACTTATCTTTACACCCTCCGCCCACTTTCCTAGAACTCTTCTGTACACCCCCCCCACCTTCCTAGGACTCTTCTTTACACCCTCCCCCACCTTCCTAGGACTCATCTTTACACCCCCCCCACCTTCCTAGAACTCTTCTTTACACCCTCCCCCACCTTCCTAGAACTCTTCTTTACACCCTCCCCCACCTTCCTAGAACTCATCTGTACACCCTCCCCCACCTTCCTAGGACTCATCTTTACACTTCCCCCCCACCTTCCTAGAACTCTTCTTTACACCCCCCCACCTTCCTAGAACTCTTCTTTACACCTTCCCCCACCTTCCTAGAACTTATCTTTACACCCTCCCCCCACTTTCCTAGAACTCTTCTTTACACCCTCCCCCACCCTCCTAGAAGACTTCTTTACACCCCCACCCTCCTAGAACTCTTCTTTACACCCCCCATCTTCCTATAACTCTTCTTTACACCCCATCTTCCTAGAACTCTTCTTTACACCCCCCATCTTCCTATAACTCTTCTTTACACCCCATCTTCCTATAACTCTTCTTTACACCCCACTTTCCTAGAACTCTTCTTTACAACCTCCCCCACCTTCCTAGAACTCATCTTTACACCCCCCACCTTCCTATAACTCATCGTCACATCCCCCCACCTTCCTATAACGCATCCTTACCCCCCCCACCCTCCTAGAAGACTTCTTTACACCCCCACCCTCCTATAACTCTTCTTTACACCCCAAGCCCTCCTAGAACTCTTCTTTACACCCCCCACCTACCTAGGACTCATCTTTACACCCTCCCCCCACCTTCCTAGAACTCTTCTTTACACCCTCCCCCACCTTCCTATGACTCATCTTTACACCCCCCACCTTCCTAGAACTCTTCTTTACACCCTCCCCCACTTTCCTAGAACTTATCTTTACACCCTCCCCCCACTTTCCTAGAACTCTTCTTTACACCCTCCCCCACCCTCCTAGAAGACTTCTTTACACCCCCACCCTCCTAGAACTCTTCTTTACACCCCCATCTTTCTAGAACTCTTCTTTACACCCCCATCTTCCTAGAACTCTTCTTTACACCCTCCCGCCACTTTCCTAGAACTCTTCTTTACACCCTCCCCCACCTTCCTAGAACTCATTTTTACACCCCCCACCTTCCTATAACTCATCTTTACATCCCCCCACCTTCCTATAACGCATCTTTACATCCCCCCCCACCCTCCTAGAAGACTTCTTTACACCCCCACCCTCCTAGAACTCTTCTTTACACCCCAAGCCCTCCTAGAACCCTTCTTTACACTACCCTACCTTCCTAGAACTCTTTTTTTTAAACACCGTCCTAGAACTCGTTTCTAGAACACCCATTACCTTCTTAGAACTCTTCTTTACACCCCCCTCCACCATCCCAGAACACATCTTTACACCCCCCACCTTCCTAGAACTCTTCTTTACACCCCCCCCCCGCCCTCCCAGAACTCTTCTTTACACCCCCCACCTTCCTAGAACTCTTCTTTACACCCATCCACTTCCAAAAACAAATCTTTACACCCCACCTTCCTAGAACTCTCCTTTACACCCCCCACCTTCCTAGAACTCTTCTTTACACCCCCCACCATACTAGAACTCATCTTTACACCCCCCCACCATACTAGAACTCATCTTTACACCCCCCACCTTCCTAGAACTCATCTTTACACCCCCCCCCCACCTTCCTAGAACTCTTCTTTACACCCCCCCCTCCTAGAACTCTTCTTTTCACCCACCCACCTTCCTAGAACTCATCTTTACACCCCCCCAGTCCTCCTAGAACACTTCTTTACACCCCCACCTTCCTAGAACTCATCTTTACACCCCCGCCCTTCTAGAACTCTTCTTCAAACCCCCCACCTTCCTAGAACTCATCTTTACACCCCCCAGTCCTCCTAGAACACTTCTTTACACCCCCCACCTTCCTAGAACTCATCGTTACACGCCCCCCACCTTCCTAGAACTCTTCTTTACACCCCCCGCCCTCCTAGAACTCTTCTTTTCACCCACCCACCTTCCTAGAACTCATCTTTACACCCCCCAGTCCTCCTAGAACACTTCTTTACACCCCCACCTTCCTAGAACTCATCTTTACACCCCCCCACCTTCCTAGAACTCTTCTTTACACCCCCGCCCTCCTAGAACACTTCTTTTCACCCCCCCCACCTTCCTAGAACTCATCTTTACACCCCCACCTTCCTAGAACCCTTCTTTTCACCCCCCACCTTTCTATAACTCTTATTTACATCCCCCCACCCTCCTATAACTCTTCTTTACATCCCACACCTTCCTAGAACTCTTATTTACACCCCCCACCCTCCTGGAACTCTACTTTACACTCCCCCCACCATCCTTGAACTCGTCTTTACACACCTGCCCCCAACTTAATGATGTTACTGTCCTATTGTATATAGTGTAGTTCTATTGCATATAGTGTAGTTCTATTGCATATAGTGTAGTCCTATTGTATATAGTCTAGTCCTATTGTATATAGTGTAGGTCTATTGTATATAGTGTAGTCCTATTGTATATAGTATAGTCCCTATTGTATTTAGTGTAGGTCTATTGTATATAGTGTAGTCCTATTGTATATAGTCTAGTCCTATTGTATATAGTCTAGGTCTTTTGTATATAGTGTAGTCCTATTGTATATAGTGTAGTCCTATTGTATATAGTGTAGTCCTATTGTATATAGTGTAGTCCTATTGTATATAGTGTAGTTATAATGTATATAGTGTAGTCCTATTGTATATAGTGTAGTCATATTGTATATAGTGTAGCCCTATTGTATATAGTGTAGCCCTATTGTATATAGTGTAGTCCTATTGTATATAGTGTAGTCCTATTGTATATAGTGTAGTTATAATGTATATAGTGTAGTCCTATTGTATATAGTGTAGTCATATTGTATATAGTGTAGCCCTATTGTATATAGTGTAGTCATATTGTATATAGTGTAGCCCTATTGTATATAGTGTAGTCCTATTGTATATAGTGTAGTCCTATTGTATATAGTGTAGTCCTATTAGCTGCAACACTTCAGTGAGTTGCTCCACTTATATTGGACACAGTGGGGGTCTGAATTATGATGAGGTGGAGGGCAAGGTTTCACCTTTCCTGAGAAAACAGAGCCATGTTCCGTTTCAGGGTCACATGAAATCAAAGGAATTAGTGGGGCAAAAACAACAATATCTAGATGATTAGAGTGGGCTTCTCCTAAAGAGGATTTAAAGCTTAACTTTTTAAGATTTACAAGACTTATGCTTAGGACAGGCAGTAATTGAATAAGGTATTTGCATAAGGATTACCGCATGAGTTATAATTCGTTTTATTTAATACAAAGAAAAAAATATCTGTCAAAAGTAAAACTGTCCAAATATGCAACCTTGCATGCTTTGATCTGCTGAAGAAAAGTTTATGGGAATTCTGTCATTATCCCCGACAAAGACATCTAGACATTTATTTTAAGAATAATCAGATGTTCTGTGAAAATATTCTCAACATCCTTCCATCAGTTTCTTGGAATCGAGTATGCCAAGTGCATTGGATGAAGGTAGTAAATACAGTAGTCTATTTCATTAAAGTTGAATATGTCTTTCAGCCTAAGCACAACCCGGCCACTTGGTTTTCTATAAAGTTAATGGATGGGGCTGGAGAAATGGAACCACCCTCAAATTCATAGATGGAGCTATGGAAGGACTGACAATCTGTGAGATGGAATCAACATGAATATTGCACAGCAGTAGCCATTTCAGATTACACCTAAAAAGAACTAAAATACATAAACAATAATTTCCTTATGCTTATAATGTAGAGGAACGATGGGGTTAGAAACATAGGAGAATGGGAGGAAGAGAGAAGCAAGGGTTAAATATTTCAGCACTCTGGCTCTTCTTCTACTAAGAGAAGACAGGTGAAACGGGGGGGGGGGCAGAAGACAAAGATATCTGAAGGCTTTCTACCCATTGTGAGTTTGAGGTGAAGAGGGGAGGTGACAAGGGGAGAAAGTGAGAGGGCCTGGAGAGAAGGGAAGAGAAAACAACAAATGAAAGTAAAAGGCCAGAGGGCTCTATAGAAGGCAGGGTAATGATTACAACAGACACAGCCTCTCCCAAGGAGGCTCAGCTCCATCTCTCTCTGTCTGGAGAGAGTAATGTGGTGCTTGGTAAAGTCAGGCATTTCTCTCCTGGCCTGACAGATTTCATCCCCTTCTTGTTCAACTGTTTTGTCACTGTTATGTTGAGTTTGACTCGTATTTACTGTAAAAAAAAAATATATATATATTCTGTTGCATTTTTTGTTTCCCTCTTGCTAGTCAGAGCTGTTTGTCCAACAACAATGACGTCCTGACTACAAATGATATAGTCAACCAATAAACCACATATCGGTCCTTTGGGTGGTGGACCATTCTTGATACACACGGAAAACTGTTGAGCATGAAAAACCCAGCAGCGTTGCAGTTCTTGACACACGCCAATCCAACTATATTTTGATTCAGTATTTAATACTGTATAATAACAATGACTGCTTGCATCTGTGAGCCTGGTTGTTCCGTGCTATGTGTAAAAGACCAGAGTTAAAGATTAATACTGAGGCAAAATGTAACTACTAGATTAATGTTGAGGTGAACTGTAACCACTAGTTTAATGCTGAGGTAAACTGTAACCACTAACCACTAGATTAATGCTGAGGTAAACTGTAACCACTAGATTAATGCTGAGGTAAACTGTAACCACTAACCACTAGATTAATGCTGAGGTAGACTGTAACCACTAACCACTACATTAATGCTGAGGTAAACTGTAACCACTAACCACTAGATTAATGCTGAGGTAAACTGTAACCACTAGATTAATGCTGAGGTGAACTGTAACCACTAACCACTAGATTAATGCTGAGGTAGACTGTAACCACTAACCACTAGATTAATGCTGAGGTAGACTGTAACCACTAGATTAATGCTGAGGTGAACTGTAACCACTAGATTAATGCTGAGGTAAACTGTAACCACTAACCACTAGATTAATGCTGAGGTAGACTGTAACCACTAACCACTAGATTAATGCTGAGGTAGACTGTAACCACTAGATTAATGCTGAGGTGAACTGTAACCACTAGATTAATGCTGAGGTAAACTGTAACCACTAACCACTAGATTAATGCTGAGGTAAACTGCAACCACTAACCACTACATTAATGCTGAGGTAAACTGTAACCACTAAACACTAGATTAACGCTGAGGTAAACTGTAACCACAAGATTAATACTGAGGTGAACTGTAACCACTAACCAGTAGATTAATACTCAGGTATACTGTAACCACTAACCACTACATTAACCCTGAAGTAAACTGTAACCACTACATTAATGCTGAGGTAAACTGTAACCACTAGATAAATGTTTAGGTAAACTGTAACCACTAGAATAATGCTGAGGTAAACTGTAACCACTAGATTAATGCTGAGGTAAACTGTAACCACTAACCACTAGATTAATGCTGAGGTAAACTGTAACCACTAGATTAATGCTGAGGTAAACTGTAACCACTAGATTAATGCTGAGGTAAACTATAACCACTAACCAGTAGATTAATACTCAGGTATACTGTAACCACTAACCACTACATTAACCCTGAAGTAAACTGTAACCACTACATTAATGCTGAGGTAAACTGTAACCACTAGATAAATGTTTAGGTAAACTGTAACCACTAGAATAATGCTGAGGTAAACTGTAACCACTAGATTAATGCTGAGGTAAACTGTAACCACTAACCACTAGATTAATGCTGAGGTAAACTGTAACCACTAGATTAATGCTGAGGTAAACTGTAACCACTAGATTAATGCTGAGGTAAACTATAACCACTAACCAGTAGATTAATACTCAGGTATACTGTAACCACTAACCACTACATTAACCCTGAAGTAAACTGTAACCACTACATTAATGCTGAGGTAAACTGTAACCACTAGATAAATGTTTAGGTAAACTGTAACCACTAGAATAATGCTGAGGTAAACTGTAACCACTAGATTAATGCTGAGGTAAACTGTAACCACTAACCACTAGATTAATGCTGAGGTAAACTGTAACCACTAACCACTAGATTAATACTGAGGTAAACTGTAACCACTAACCACTAGATTAATGCTGAGGTAAACTGTAACCACTAACCACTAGATTAATGCTGAGGTAAACTGTAACCACTAACCACTAGATTAATGCTGAGGTAAACTGTAACCATTAAGCACTAGGTTCACGCTGAGGTAAACTGTAATCACTAGATTAATGCTGAGGTAAACTGTAACCATTAAATTAATAATGAGGTCAACTGTAACCACTAGATTAATAATGAGGTCAACTGTAACCACTAGATTAATCCAGGTAAAAGCTATGATCCCTTATTGATGTCACTTGTTAAATCCACTTCAATCTGAATAGATGAAGAGGAGGAAAGAGGTTAAAGAAGGTTTTTAAGCCTTGAGACAATTGAGACATGGATTGTGTATGTGTGCCATTGAGAGGATAAATGGGCAAAACAAAATATTTAAGTCTCTTTGAACATTGTATGGTAGTAGGTACCAGGCGCACCGTTTTGAGTGTTTCAAGAACTGTAATGCTGCAGGGATTTTCATGCTCAACAGTTTCCCATACTTATCAAGAATGGTCTACCACCCAAAGGACATCCAGCCAACTTGAGACAACTGTAGGAAGCATTGGAGTCAACATGGGCCAGCATCCCTGGGGAACGCTTCTGACACCTTGTAGTGTCCATGCCCGTTGAAAAGAGACTGTTCTGATGTCTGGATCATTGTTATTGACTATTAATTGAAATGGGTCAGCTAACCTCCGTTGTTCAGCTAATTGGCTCTCATAATTTTGGGGAAACTCAAATCTTTTGTCTTTTGTCCGTCTTTAGTTAGTGCGTAAAACAAAATGGTTCATTATTTCAAAACAAAAACAAATATCTTGTCCCACTTGAATAAGTCTTCTTTGGGATTTCTATTGATTCTATTCATATTTCGGGCAACAACAAAAAATTCTACGTTCTATTCACTTCTTACTGCCTGACTGGAACTGAGGGGGAATCAGACAACCCAGGTGAAACCTATTTTTATTCACAGTTAATTCTGTCAGTCCAGGAGTGAATAAAACCTGACACACAATTAACCATGCTTAACATTTTCCATTCAAGAATATGTATAATAATCATTATCATGTACCAGGGAAATAATGCCTTCCGCGCGAGCCTTGATTGGCGTGCTTACTGTACTGCGGTGCTGCAGTCAACTGGGACCTTGTCCTTGTTCACTAAACACACAGGAAATTACTCTCGTTTTCAACATGAGGGCTTTGAAAATACGATGCAGCTGAGAAATGCTCTCTGCCATGCACCCTCTGAATAATGGAGAAATATGTCCAGCTAACCCATGTACTGTATATTAATATAATATATGCCGTTCAGCGGATGGTTCTATCCAAAGCAGCTAACACGGTAGTGCGTGCATACATTTTCGTAGTGGTGGCCCCAGCGGGAATCGCACCAATGATCCTGACAATGCAAGCTTGGTCCTTTTCAGCCAATCTTGTAAATTCATTGCGATTTGCTTAATTTTTTTTTGTGCAGTGTGAGCAATTCAAAGGAACTCAGACCCCTCAAAAGACCCCCGAAGCGAACCTACAGTAACCTCTCAAGAGCTGGTCTAAGTTCGGTTCCCTGAAACCCCAAGGTTTGGTTCCCTTTTTTACGGCAACGTGAACACAAGGCTCTCCAGGTTCGCTTGTCATTATTCCCACACCACACACTAGGCTACAGCAACACAATTTCCCCATCACATTGGTGCCACAAAAGAGAGAAGATTATGAAATAACGTGTGCTGTTTTTGGATATTGATTAACGAGTGTCAAGGATGCACAGATATTCCAAAACTTCTAGAGTTTTATACTGACACTATTACTTGTTTGCAATATTTGATATATAGGCTAAGAGAGCTTCATAAATTGTTTATTCGATTGTGGGGTTTGAATTGTGAGAAGACAGCAATATTTTGGGAGAATCACAATATAGGTTACAAAATCAATGCTTGCTCTTAAAGTAGCCTACATTGGGTGAACAGTTTTCAATTACCACTAATATTAACGTGTTAATGTTATCTTCTGGTAATAATAATTATGTTTCATGTTTTAACTAAATGCAATCTATTAGCTTTCAGAATTAAAGTAGGTATATCTAGCTGTCCGTAACACGTTCTGATGGAATGGCTTGTCCTGCACTTTGTAAAAATCCCAGAGTGCATTGAGTGAATATGGGGGAAAAACATAACAATGTGAAAGCAAAGACAGTAATTTTGCCTTCTTTTTTTACCTCAGAGTCCACTTTAAAGAGGAGTGAGATCGGTTATTTTGAAAAGCACTACAATTCCTTCAGGAAGTATTCACACCCTTTACTTTTTTGTTGTGTTACAAAGTGAAATTAAAATGGATTTAATTGTAATTTTCTTGTCAACGATTTACGGAAAAAATACTCTTCTTGGTATGCAACTCCAGTGTAGATTTGGCCTTGTGTTTTAGGTTATTGTCCGGCAGAAAGGGGAATTCATCTCCCAGTGTCAATGGAAAGCAGACTGAACCAGGATATTGCCTGTGCTTAGCTCCATTCCGTTTATTTTTGTATCCTGAAAAACTCCCAAGTCCTTAACGATTACAAGCATACCCATAACATGACGCAGCCACCACTATGATTGAAAATGCGGAGAGTGGTACTCAGTAATGTGTTGTATTGGATTCACCCCAAACATAACACTTTGTATTCAGGACAAAAAGTGAATTGCTTTGCCACATTTTTGTAGAATTACTTTAACGCCTTGTTGCAAACAGGATGCATGTTTTGGAATATTTGTATTGTGTACAGGCTTCTTTCTTTTCACTCTGTCAATTAGGTTAGTATTGTGGAGTTACTACAATGTTGTTGATCCATCCTCAGTTCTCTCCTATCACAACCATTAAACTCCGTAACTGTTTTAAAGTCACCATTGGCTTCATGGTGAAATCACTGAGCAGTTTACTTCCTCTTTCCGGCACCATGCTCAAAGGGATATTGAATGTCTGCTTTTTTTACCCATCTAACAATAGATTCCCTTCTTTGCGAGGCATTGGAAAACCTCCCTTGTTTTTGTGGTTGTATCTGTATTTGTATTTTTTTATTTCACCTTTATTTAACCAGGTAGGCTAGTTGAGAACAAGTTCTCATTTACAACTGCAACCTGGCCAAGATAAAGCAAAGCAGTGTGATACAGACAACAACACAGAGTTACACATGGAATAACATGGAATAAATAATAAACAAGCCCAATAACACAATAAACAAGTCAATGACACAGTGGAAAAAAAGAAAGTCTATATACAGTGTGTACAAAAGGCATGAAGAGGTAGGCAATAAATAGGCCATAGTAGCGAATAATTACAATTTAGCAGATTAACACTGGAGTGATAAATGAGCAGATGATGATGTGCAAGTAGAGATGCTGGTGTGCAAAAGAGCAGAAAAGTAAATAAATTAAAAACAGTATGGGGATGAGGTAGGTAGATTGAGTGGCCTATTTACAGATGGACTGTGTACAGCTGCAGCGATCGGTTAGCTGCTCAGATAGATGATGTTTAAAGTTGGTGAGGGAAATATAAGTCTCCAGCATCAGCGATTTTTGCAATTCGTTCCAGTCACTGGCAGCAGAGAACTGGAAGGAAAGGCGGCCAAATGAGGTGTTGGCTTTGGGGATGATCAGTGAGATATACCTGCTGGAACGTGTGCTACGGGTGGGTGTTGTTATCGTGACCAGTGAGCTGAGATAAGGCGGAGCTTTACCTAGCATAGACTTATAGACGACCTGGAACCAGTGGATCTGGCGACGAATATGTAGCAAGGGCCAGCCGACTAGAGCATACAGGTCGCAGTGGTGGGTGGTATTAGGTGATTTGGTAAGAAAACGCATGGCACTGTGATAGACTGCATCCAGTTTTCTGAGTAGCTATTTTGTAGATGACATCGCTGAAGTCGAGGATCGGTAGGATAGTCAGTTTTACTAGGGTAAGTTTGGCAGAGTGAGTGAAGGAGGCTTTATTGCGAAATAGAAAGACGATTCTAGATTTGACTTTGGATTGGAGATGTTTAATTTGAGTCTGGAAGGAGAGTTTACAGTCTAGCCAGACACCTAGGTATTTATAGTTGTCCACATATTCTAGGTTAGAACCGTCCAGGGTGGTGATGCTAGTCAGGCGGGTGCAGGCAGCGAACGTTTGAAAAGCATGCATTTGGTTTTACTAGCGTTTAAGAGCAGTTGGAGGCCACGGAAGGAGTGCTGAATGGCATTGGAGCTTGTTTGGAGGTTAGTTAGCACAGTGTCCAAGGAAGGGCCAGAAGTATACAGAATGGTATCGTCTGCGTAGAGGTGGAACAGGGAATCACAAGAGCGACATCATTGATATATACAGAGAAAAGAGTCGGCCCGAGAATTTAACCCTGTGGCACCCCCATAGAGACTGCCAGAGAAAAACATAATTCCACTTTGACATTATGGTGTATTGTGCGCAGGTCAGTTACACAAAATCTCAATTTAATCAATTTTAAATTCAGGCTGTAACAAAACAAAATGTGGAAAAAGACCAGGGGTGTGAATACTTTCTGAAGGCACTGAATGTGTGAAAACAACCTAGGCCACACAGGACCAGCATACTATCTATATGGCATACACAGCACAGTCCTCAGGCCTACAATAAGAGAACTGGTAAAACACATGAATGACTTGGTTTCCTCTCTGCCTCTCTAGCTAGGTTCTTTATTCACTTCTCCCTCATTTATCTACAACCAACGTTTTCCCTGTTAACATAAAGGTTAAAGTCTTGTAAAATAAAAAGTAGGATGTATGTATCTGTACACAGCTCAATGATTTATGAGCATATGAAGCTCTGTGGCCCTTATAGTTTATTTAACCAGGAAAAAGACCCTTGAGGTTAGAAACCTCTTTTATTGGTTCTAGGTAGGGCTAAAGTGCAGGAGTGCCACAGTTAGTGAGTGGTAGTGGTGCATGTGTTCCCATTTGCCATGTGTGTTTTGGGACTGGCCCACTGGGAAAACCAACAGAGATTTCTGGAGGACGATTCACCCCAGTGAACTGTGAGGAAAGCAGAATGTAAAAGACTTAGTATGACCCGTTAGTGGAGTCGTGCAGCCAAGCCAACGGACCAACTTACCATGGCAACTAATTGAGCATATCCTGGAACTATCAGCAGGCTTTTGAAGTCGATCAGTCAATTAGAAATATATGGCATGATGAACATACAGGCCAGCAGAGCCTCCCCCTTCGCTGGGAGTTCCATCGTGGAGCATGCTTACTTGTGCTGCCATTTGCCTTTATAACGAGGGTCCTTTTATAGTGCTGTAAATTTACTGTCAACTCTCTCTACACTCGGAAAACATGCAAAACTGCTCTTGAATGGAGGCAAGGTTATTGGTACATGCCTAACTGTCCCATTGGCTTCCCGTCCACACGCGCGCGCACGCACGCACGCACGCACGCACGCTCGCACACACACACACACACACACACACACACACACACACACACACACACACACACACACACACACACACACACACACACACACACACACACACACACACACACACACACACACACAGCTGGCATCGGCATGCTGAGGTTAGCCTGGGCATTAGGGGGGGATTAAGCCAAAAACCTTTACAACACACATACTCCTCATCATCAGTTTGTTCTTGGGATAAGGGCCTTGATTGTTCTCCAAATATAGCATGTTTGAAATGGCCCAGTTCACCTGGCCTACCCTACCTTACCTACTGACTGTTTACAGGGTTAGACTCCATGTTATTCCACCGTAGATTCCAAAATACATTTTGTAATAATAAGGATGGAAACAAAATATAGAAGAGAAAGAATTAATGTAATAAATTGCAATGATATACTTTAGCTTGTCTCGTGTAAAGCCTTGTGGCAGTACGTCATTCTGGAAAAGGATATTCTAAAGGATATTCGAATTCAATTTGAATAAATATAAGGGAGGCAGCGATTGCAGAAAAGTACTGAAAACAGGATATTCTTCAGCATACATTACCTGCAACCCCTCAAAATCACTCAAAATACCATATGTCCCCTCCAGTACTGCAGTCAGCCATCCTAACACAGAGGAAATCTGAGGTGTTCAACCTTCTGCCAAAAAAACACGGAGTTGCAGATCTGTTAGAGCTCATAGATACATAACTTGATAGGCGGATAGATAGGAATCCCTTCACACAAACGTGCTCATTGTTAAAAAGGAAGGAATCTTGACAGCTGAGAAAACAGGTTAGCAAAACACCCAGGAACATCCCACTCTAAAGGCCCACATATTTCAATTCCACTACCATGGCAAAGGCAAAGATGGAACAGTGGATCAAATTCTCTCTTATATTACAGCTGAATAAAACAGCCTCTCGAACCACACATTCTCCCTGAGGAAGACCTAACCTATCATTCGGTTCAGATCATAAATAATGTGAAAATTATATGATTTTTTTAAAAGATAAATAATAAATATTTTTTCCCTTCTCAGGAGCATTGGGAAGTGTTGAATATTAATACAAAATGACCGTTTGAAAGGCTATAAAGACTCAGAACAACCACTAGGGGGGGATTATAATAAACCTAACCCTCTAGCATTTCGAGTTGGGCACATTGGATTTGACCAGGTGCAAAACATAAACAGAGGCATCCACTTTAAACAGGGAATCATTAACCTTAAGCGGGGGCAAACAAAATAGCCTGAAGTGGGACTGTCGTGCGGGAATGTTTGCCTCCTCTGCATTAGTGCATGGTGAGCGGGTGGATGTGGTGTGTGAGGACGGTGCCAGGCAGCTCGGATAATACCAGGGACTTTGTTGCTTTCCAGCGACATAAATCACAGTGACTTACTGAATAGCCTCATAAAGCGGCGGGCCATTGCGATGCAGTGCACGGCGCACGGGCTCTCCCCTCAGCATGCAGATCATTAGAAGGCTCCTCGGTGATCAAGTAGTGCGCGCAAAATGAAAATGCCTACCCAAAAATTCCCGCGTCACAGGAAAGGATAATGCGGTAGTGCTATCACTGGGTTGACGTCAGGGTCCCCCCCCCCATTCTTTCTTTAACAGCAACAGAGAGATTAGAAAGGGATTACTTCTGACATCGTCAAAGTGATGCTTAATATACTGTAGCTTTTCATTCCACTGACCTTCCACTCATTTAGGTAGACAATGTAGGCCTTAAGACTTCAATTAAAGCATTTTGTTCCACAATAATTAGGCTTACCATGTTGTTTTTTATGTTGTCTTGATTTCTCACTTGATCGTGCAATGCAAGGATATATCAAAACAAACAAGTGGCCTATAGTCTGCCATTTCCACCAGGGAGGGTAATGATAAGGGTAACCTTTCATGTAGTGATACTAAATACAAACGTCAAAGAATGGATACGAACTATCGATTGGGGGTTGGGAATTAAACAAAGACTCAAAAACACAACCAAATGATATTTATCGAGGGTAAGAGAACAAAAAACGGGTTATTGGCATTCAGATGAAAAAGAAGGACATTTAAAGTAGGCTACGTTAAAACCGGGAAAATATTCATAGGATAATAGGATAAATATTCCCCGTTTTTCATTGGAGTAAACTAACCTTGCCCAAAGACCGTCCATAAACGAATCCCTGATCTTGACAAACAGCTACAAATAAACTCATGTAAATCACCTTGGCGTACCTTGGCTAATGTTTCTGATGCATTAAATCGACTTTTGTCAGGTGTGCAACAAGTCAGAAATGCATTGCAAAATAATAACCTCACAATAGGCTATCAGAGTATTGGGGGTTGGAATAATCAAATATAAAGAAGGCCAATGTACTAAACAGGTTCAGGGATTACAAGCTAATATATAGAAATAGTGGTTTTAGATTAGGTAAACCTGTAGCTTTTTATGTTAAGCACATAGCCTCTAGGTCTGTAGCTCTATCGGGGTTATCTTGCTTGTAACATTTTAAACCCATCAGTGTGCTGCAAGGTGCGATCGTTGACACCCTAAATTGGTGTGCATCTCTCTCTCTCTCACACACACACACACACACACACACACACACACACACACACACACACACACACACACACACACGAGTGGATTTTCCCCCATTTGATATCACAATTCATGTCCATCCAAATAGTAACGTATATACATGCGCACAGGAAGACATGCACGACGCAGACATCTCTCAGCTGACCCTTCTCTTACATCCTACATTATAAGAAGTATCTAACAACAATTTTCCTACACCCCTTTTCGATATGCCACTCAACATTACCACACTTCCCACAGTGGTAGGCACGGGCCTATATTGTTAAGGCTATTCCAGCTGCATTGCATGTAGGTTACATGTAAATGTAGATACATTGTTTCAAGAAATAGAATATCAGCATATTCCTCTCTAATCCGCAGACATCACGGACTTTTCATATCACCTGTTCTCAGGTAGCAGGCGATTTGAGACAGTAAACACAATACCCATAGGCTAATCACTATGTTCATATTACATTTTAGTTATTCACATTTCCCGCCTTTACGTTATTAAATAGAAAAACACGAGATGAAATACCCAAATTAAAACATACATGGTAAGTATGTGCAAAACTCAGCAGGCAACTTCATTAGCCATTATGCGCAATGGCGCATGATGTTAAATACATTGTTATTATTTTTGTGGGGGGGATTAATTGCTTATATTTAATAATAGTGTATCCCTGTACCAATATCATGCTACGGGAACTGACAATGTCCACACCGTTAGTGGTGTGTGGTGGTACAAATTATTTGCTTATACAAAAATCTATGCAGAGGCAAATCTATGCACAGAGGCATGGCATCCTTATTAGCCTACTGATGTTGGAAGAAGGCAACTTACCGATGTGTATGATTGAATCAGAAAGCACGGGCTCCCACTCCTGACTCCAAAATATGGCAAGGAACAACACTGCTGAAACAACTTTCATGTCTCCCACAGTTTAAGGCTATTTTCCCAAGAAGCGCCGAACAAGATGCGTGTGATTTGCTAGTTTTAAATCCCGAAGAACCCAGATTTAGTCCATATAGGGATGGATCTATCTCTTGATGGAGTTTGCTTCTTGACTTGAATGTAGCTGTTCTCAGTTAAAAGGTAAGAGATATCCAGTTACCCTGTTAAAAAATCCAGTTACGTCAAATCATGCCGAAAGCTATGGGGTTCTCCACAGCCGCTTCCAACGCTGACGCATCCGATCAATCCAAAACTGGGGATGAATGCAAGCCAAATGCAATGTTTGCTAAATATTAGGAAAGCACGGGTTTGCTTTTCTCATACGCAGGTCCTGGGCTGATTTGGTCGAGACCGTAGATTCTGCCTCAGACACGACGCATTTTGCAAGCTTTAATGAATAAAACGAAACGCAAAACTTCAATTTTCATGCGGATTCTAAAACTGTATCCATCACTGAATTTTAAGACGTAAAAAATGAGAACTCATTCATATTTAACAAGGACCACCATATTCCGAAATACTGGCAAGCTATAGGGACCACTCTTTTCTGCGACAGAAAATCAAGTGAAAATTCGCCACGGTGCGCGCGATGACCGCTCCGCATGCGGATTGTCTCTAGCAGTCGGAGGATGAGGTATACTGTGTGGGAGAAGGCCCTGTAGAGAGCCAACTACACGGACAGCAGCAGTTGCCAGCCGCGCATTGTCTGGACCAGAGTTACCTGGGAGGATGACTGACGGAGGCAGGGAGAAGGAGAAATGCACAGAGGGCGGGGGGTAGGCTATCTAAAATGAACCGAGAGGGGTAATCTGGCCAAGCTCCGCCCTGGTTCAGTGGCAGGCACTCCATCTCCATCGGTCTCATAAATGGGGGGTCCCTGGGCATAATCTTAATCTGATGACGATCCTGGATTAAGGATCCTGGAGGATAACACTTTGGCACGTGATCGCTTTTGAACAATAGCCTACATTTCAGGAAGTGAAGGTGGGAATAAAGGGAAATCAGTTTGTGTTTTAAATGTCTATCTTTTCAATCAAATGTCATTGTTTCACAACTGTCATTGCCCCATAACTTTCATGCAACATAAAGAAGACTGCTTGCACTAGAGTGGACACTGGACATAGTTTACACATTGTAAAAAGTAACTGCTTAACTCATTAAAGAAATTGAGTAGCTACTAAAAAAATCCAATGGACAATAGAACTAAAATCATAAAAGTGTAACTAACTCATATGTCAATAAGATTTCTAGTCACTTAATGTTTTTGAGTACAGTTCAATTGTAGGTTATTGAGTAAATATAACTATACTGAACAAAAATATAAACACAACTTGCAACAATTTCAACAATTTTACTGAGTTACAGTTCACATAAGGAAATCAGTCAAATGAAATAAACTCATTAGGCCCTAAGACTGGACAGGGTTGCAGCCATACTGTTGGTGGGCCTGGGAGTACATAGGTCTACCCACTTGGGAGCAAGGCCCACCCACTAAGAATGAGTTTTAACCCACAAAAGTGCTTTATTATAGACAGAAATACCCCTCAGTTTCATCAACTGTTCAAGAGGTTGGTCTCAGACGATCCTGCAGGTGAAGAAGCCCGATGTGGAGGTCAGCGTGCCAATTGCACGCTCCCTCAAAACATGAGACATTTGGTATTTTATTAGGATCCCCACTAGCTGTTGCAAAAGCAGCAGCTACTCTTCCTGGTGTCCAACACAATACATGAAACATGACATAATACAGAACATTAATAGACAAGAACAGCTCAAGGACAGAACTACATATCAACGTAGCCTACATATCAATGCATACACACAAACTATCTAGGTCAAATAGGGGAGAGGCGTTGTGCCGCGAGGTGTTGCTTCATCTGTTTTTTGAAACCAGGTTTGCTGTTTATTTGAGCAATATGAGATGGAACAGAGCTTTCTTGAATTTGTTCGGGATTTGGGGACTGTGAAAAGACCCCTGGTGGCATGTCTGGCGGGGTAAGTGTGTGTGTCAGAGCTGTGTGTAAGTTGACTATGCAAGCAATTTGAGATTTTCAACACATTCATGTTTCTTATAAAAAGAAGAAGTGATGCAGTCAGTCTCTCCTCAACTCTTAGCCAAGAGATACTTGCATGCATAGTATTTATATCAGACATCTGTGGCATTGTGTTGTGTGACAAAACTGCACATTTTAGAGAGGCCTTATATTTTCCCCAGCACAAGGTGCACCTGTGTAATGATTATGCTGTTTCATCAGCTTCTTGATATGCCACACCTTTCAGGTGGATGGATTATCTTGGCAAAGGAGAAATGCCATGAACAGGGATGTAAACAGAACTTGAGAGAAATAAGCTTTTTGTGCGTATGGAACATTTGTTGGCTCTTTTATTTCACCTCATGAAACATGGGACCAACACTTTACATGTTGTATTTATGTTTTTGTTCAGTATATTTATTTATGTTCTGCTAATCTAAAGTTGAGTTTTTACAAGTTATGATTATTTAATATTTTAATGTCAATATAACATTTATTAAATAAATTGTTCTTACTTGATTCTATAGTTTTACGTCTTTATGTAAAATAATAAAGAAGTAGTCAGACATTGACTACCAATTGTGCGCCGCCCTATAGAACTCCTGATCACGGCCGGTTGTGATACAGCCCGGGATCAAACCCGAGTCTATAGTGACGCCTCTACCACTGTGATGCAGTGCCTTAGACCGCTGCGCCACTTGGTTTATATTTAAGATATATTTCTAAAATAGTATTAAGCAGTTTGTTGTGCTATGAGGTATAATTGATCATGATGAACGGATATCAAAACCCTTTGGTCAAATTGACGTTCAATAATGAGACAATCCATTCCCACCATCAACAAGGTCATGTGCACCACTCTTAGCGACAGAGGCTAATGCAGCACCCTGTGATGTTTACAGCGCTATCTGCTAGCTAGAGGAATGAGCACTGTGCTCAACAATGCCTGCTAACGTGGGTTAAAATGGCACATTGTCACATATATAAAACAATGTTAAATATTTAGACACAACCACTGAAAATTACTAATTAGAACTACTTACACTTGCAAAAAAAGTGTAAGGAAGATTAATAATTTAAGTAGAAGGGGCCCTACATTTTTATGTTCACTACAACAAATATTAATGTTCAAGTAACATCATTAAAGTTCAGAATACATCATGCAATTTAGTTTTAAAAAGTTTATAAAACACAAAACTGTTAAGTATTTACAACTTAAAATGATAACCATGTAGTGATGATATTACATTAAGTATTGAACACTGAAATACTTTGAGTTGGGTTACTCGAATGGTTCTTGACAACAGGTTTCCACCACAAATTGAGTTAGCAGAACTACACTGAACAAAAATATAAATGCAACATGTTTAATGAGCTGCGATTTTTGATCCCCAAAATGTTCCATACGCACCAACAGCTTATTTCTCTGAAATTTGTGTAACCACGCCAACCCAGGACCTCCACATCAGGCTTCTTCACCAGCAGGATCATCTGAGACCAGCCACCCAGACAGCTAATTAAACTGTGGGTTTGTACAACCAAAGAAGTTCTGCACAAACTGTCAGAAACTGTCTCAGGAAAGTTAATCTGTGTGTTTGTCGTCCTCACCAGGGTCTTGACCTGACTGCAGTTTGGTGTTGTAACAGACTTCAGTGCGGAAATTCTTACCTTCCATAGCCTCTGGCACGCTGGAGAAGTGTGCTCTTCACAGATGAAACCCGGTTTCAAATGTACCGGGCAGGTGGCAGACAGCGTGTATGGTGTCGTCCGGGCAAGCGGTTTGCTGATGTCAACGTTGTGAACAGAGTGCCCCATGGGGGCGGTGAGGTTATAGTATGGGGAGGCATAAGCTACGAACAATGAACACAATTGCACTTTATCAAAGGCAATTTGAATGCGCAGAGATAACGTGACGAGATCCTAAGGCCCATTGTCGTGCCATTCATCCGTCGCCATCACCTCATGTTTCAGCATGATAATGTACAGCCCCGTGTCACAAGGAGCTGTACACAATTCCTGGAAGCTGAAAATGTCCCAGTTCTTGGCCTGCATACTCATCAGACATGTCACCTATTGAGCATGTTTGGGATGCTCTGGATCGACAGCGTGTTCTGGTCCTCGGCAATATCCATCAACTTCTCACAGTCATTGAAGAGGAGTGGGGACAACATCCCTCAGGCCACAATCAACAGCCTGATCAACTCTATGCAAAGGAGATGTGTCGCGCTGCATGAGGCAAATGGCGGTCACACCCGATACTGACTGATTTTCTGATCCACGGCTCTATTTTTCCTTTAAGGTATCTGTGACCAACAGATGCATATCTGTATTCCCAATCATGTGAAATCTATAGATTAGTGACAAATTAATTTATTTCAATTGACTGATTTCCTCATATGAACTGTTCCTCAGTAAGTTCTTAGATATTGTTGCATGTTGCGTTTATATTGTGTTCAGTGTAATTACGTTTTACAGTTCACCAATTACAAAAGGCATCAAACATCCACCAGGCATGTGTAACGGATGTGAAACGGCTAACTTAGTTAGCGGTGCGCGCTAAATAGCGTTTCAATCGGTGACGTCACTTGCTCTGAGACCTTGAAGTAGTAGTTCCCCTTGCTCTGCAAGGGCCGTGGCTTTTGTGGAGCGATGGGTAACGATTCGTCATGGGTGTCAGTTGTTGATGTGTGCAGAGGGTCCCTGGTTCGCGCCCGGGTATGGGCGAGGGGACGGTCTAAAGTTATACTGTTACACATGATTGCACAAATCATTTTAAGAACCAAGAGATACTTTATATATGTCACACATGCACACTAATACACCCCTCCCACTTCAACCCAATACACCAGAGTGAACTGTCACCGGGGAACCCTTCATTCAACTTCCTCCATAATATTTGTCATGTTTAAACCATAAAACATGCTAATAATTTGAGCAGTTGAGAGTGAGGTAAAGGTTAAGGTTGGATTTTGAAACTGGAGAGCAATAATGAAAACACACATCTTTCCCCTATAATGACATTTGTCTGACTCCTTGTCCGTTTGTACTCTCCCTCTTTCCAGCTGAGGTAGGCACAATCTGCTATTAAACTTATTTCATTGGCATGAGAAGCAGGTAGACATTTATTGTCATGAATCTTGCCCTGGATGCAGATCTGAGCGAATTCCCTGGCGGGGCCATTAGCAAAGTCAAAATTGGCTATATTGTAAAAATGAATGAAAACAAACATTTGATAATTTAACTTTATTTGAAATGTAGACGTTATGGTTAAGGTTAGGTTTAACTCTGCTGAGCTGCCTCCAGTGCAAGATTCATGACAATAAATGCCAACCAGCGCATGAGAACCCTAATATTTATTTATGCTACAATTTACCATGTTTGTCTGTTTGCTGAAACCACCATTATCTCGAACAAAACATTTACAATAGTACGCTACTCACACTTTCAATATGAGTTTTGCACACATTTCATTTGAATTTTTATGTCCATGTGCCTTGTTTGGATTGATGAGAGAACAGAGTGTCTGGGCGCAGCCCCATTAACTACAGTGATTGGATGAGGCATGTGATAAGGGGAGGTGCAGCATGTTAATGCAGGCTATGATCAGCAACGCAGAGGTCAAGACAAGTCGACTGGTGGACAGAGGTCAAGACAGACCGACTGGTGGACAGAGGTCAAGACAGGCCGACTGGTGGACAGAGGTCAAGACAGGCCGACTGGTGGACAGAGGTCAAGACAGGCCGACTGGTGGACAGAGGTCAAGACAGGCCGACTGGTGGACAGAGGTCAAGACAGGCCGACTGGTGGACAGAGGTCAAGACAGGCCGACTGGTGGACAGAGGTAAAGACAGACCGACTGGTGGACAGAGGTCAAGACAGACCGACTGGTGGACAGAGGTCAAGAAAAACCGACTGGTGGACAGAGGTCAAGACAGGCCGACTGGTGGACAGAGGTCAAGACAGACCGACTGGTGGACAGAGGTCAAGACAGACCGACTGGTGGACAGAGGTCAAGACAGGCCGACTGGTGGACAGAGGTCAAGACAGGCCGACTGGTGGACAGAGGTCGAGACAGGCCGAATGGTGGACAGAGGTCAAGACAGGCCGACTGGTGGACAGAGGTAGAGACAGACCGACTGGTGGACAGAGGTCAAGACAGGCCGACTGGTGGACAGAGGTCAAGACAGACCGACTGGTGGACAGAGGTCAAGACAGACCGACTGGTGGACAGAGGTCAAGACAGACCGACTGGTGGACAGAGGTCAAGACAGACCGACTGGTGGACAGAGGTCAAGACAGACCGACTGGTGGACAGAGGTCAAGACAGGCCGACTGGTGGACAGAGGTCAAGACAGAACAACTATCTAAGTGTGCGTTCTCTAATTCTCTCCTTCTCTCTCTCGGAGGACCTGAGCCCTAGGACCATGCCCCAGGACTACCTGACATGATGACTCCTTGCTGTCCCCAGTCCACCTGGCCGTGCTGCTGCTCCAGTTTCAACTGTTCTACCTTATTATTATTCGAACATGCTGGTCATTTATGAACATTTGAACATCTTGGCCATGTTCTGTTATAATCTCCACCCGGCACAGCCGGAAGAGGACTGGCCTCCCCACATATGCTCTCTCTAATTCTCTTTCTTTCTCTCTCTCGGAGGACCTGAGCCCTAGGACCATGCCCCAGGACTACCTGACATGATGACTCCTTGCTGTCCCCAGTCCACCTGGCCGTGCTGCTGCTCCAGTTTCAACTGTTCTGCCTTATTATTATTCGACCATGCTGGTCATTTATGAACATTTGAACATCTTGGCCATGTTCTGTTATAATCTCTACCCGGTCACAGCCAGAAGAGGACTGGCCACCCCACATAGCCTGGTTCCTCTCTTGGTTTCTTCCTAGGTTTTGGCCTTTCTAGGGAGTTTTTCCTAACCACCGTGCTTCTACACCTGCATTGCTTGCTGTTTGGGGTTTTAGGCTGGGTTTCTGTACAGCACTTTGAGATATCAGCTGATGTACGAAGGGCTATATGAATAAATTTGATTTGAACTAGTGGACAGAGGTAAAGACAGACCGACTGGTGGACAGAGGTCAAGACAGGCCGACTGGTGGACAGAGGTCAAGACAGGCCGACTGGTGGACAGAGGTCAAGACAGACCGACTGGTGGACAGATGTCAAGACAGACCGACTGGTGGAAAGAGGTGAAGAAAGGCCGACTGGTGGAAAGAGGGACAGGCAGATAAACAGGCAGGCAGGCAAACAGACAGACAGAGAGGCAGACAGACAGACGGACAGATAGACAAATATAGGCAGACAGACAGACAGATAGGCAGACAGACAGACAGATAGACAAAAGAGCAGACAGACAGACAGACAGACAGACAGACAGACAGACAGACAGACAGAGAGAGGCAGACAGACAGACAGAGGCAGACAGACAGACAGAGAGAGGCAGACAGACAGACAGAGGCAGACAGACAGAGAGAGGCAGACAGACAGAGAGAGGCAGACAGACAGATAAATAGAGAGAGGCAGACAGGCAGACAGACAGACAGAGAGAGGCAGACAGACAGAGAGCGGCAGACAGACAGATAGACAAAGAGAGGCAGACAGATAGAGAGAGGCAGACAGACAGAGAGAGGCAGACATATAGACAGAGAGAGGCAGACAAACACAGCAGTCAGACACGTAACTTAGACAAGTAAAAACATTTTACACCAATTCCTTGAAACTGACTGTGAGGCAGTACAGTAGTACAGTACATGTGCACTGTAGACAGGAATGTTGACTAAAGCACAACGGGGATGTTTCCCTTCCATGACGTGGAGGTTCACCGTCAGGTTGTGTGTATAGGACATGGGAGAATGTCACCTTGGTGAAGGGGGTGGCGCGTGGCTTTAGATCTAATCAAGGGGTGTTTATAAATGTTTGTGATGAGCTTACAACAGCCTGTGAGACCCGGCATCACAGAGGCAGAGATAAAAATAGCAATTCAGGTGTGTGATGAGTGACTTAGCATGCACCCTGTCCCTGCCTCAAGGACACTTCTGTGTTGGAGAGTTGCTGCTTCATCGCTTGACCAGAGAAAAGTGTCTACCTCTGTCTGTCTGTCTCTGTCTGCCTGCACTGAAGTGAAGTGGACAGTGACTAAAAGCCCTACAGTTATTATCATAGCTTCTGATTCCTGTCAGCAACATAAAGACAGAGGTTTACTAACCTTCTATCTGCCTTGGAAGAAGAGACGTAACCACGCTGAAATAGCTGAAAAGCTATCAGAGTAAAGTTTGTTCAGTGCAGAGGTATAAACACAGACATTGTTCATGACTTGTCTTGGTTTCTCCCTGGATATCCTATGTATTCCACACAGCCCTGATTAAAATCTCATTGAATGACGACTGTTTTCAGAATCACCTTTATTCAACAACACACTCAGAAGTGTACTTGGTGATATGATGCTGCTAGTGATGGACAACATACTCAGAAGTGTACTTGGTGATATGATGCTGCTAGTGATGGACAACATACTCAGAAGTGTACTTGGTGATATGATGCTGCTAGTGATGGACAACATACTCAGAAGTGTATTTGGTGATATGGTGCTGCTAGTGATGGACAACATACTCAGAAGTGTATTTGGTGATATGGTGCTGCTAGTGATGGACAACATACTCAGAAGTGTATTTTGTGATATGATGCTGCTAGTGATGGACAACATACTCAGAAGTGTATTTGGTGTTATGATGCTGCTAGTGATGGACAACACACTCAGAAGTGTACTTGGTGATATGATGCTGCTAGTGATAGACAACACACTCAGAAGTGTACTTGGTGATATGATGCTGCTAGTGATGGACAACATACTCAGAAGTGTACTTGGTGATATGATGCTGCTAGTGATGGACAACATACTCAGAAGTGTATTTGGTGATATGGTGCTGCTAGTGATGGACAACATACTCAGAAGTGTATTTGGTGATATGGTGCTGCTAGTGATGGACAACATACTCAGAAGTGTATTTTGTGATATGATGCTGCTAGTGATGGACAACATACTCAGAAGTGTATTTGGTGATATGATGCTGCTAGTGATGGACAACATACTCAGAAGTGTATTTGGCGATATGGTGCTGCTAGTGATGGACAACATACTCAGAAGTGTATTTGGTGATATGGTGCTGCTAGTGATGGACAACATACTCAGAAGTGTACTTGGTGATATGGTGCTGCTAGTGATGGACAACATACTCAGAAGTGTATTTGGTGATATGGTGCTGCTAGTGATGGACAACATACTCAGAAGTGTATTTGGTGTTATGATGCTGCTAGTGATGGACAACACACTCAGAAGTGTACTTGGTGATATGATGCTGCTAGTGATAGACAACACACTCAGAAGTGTACTTGGTGATATGATGCTGCTAGTGATGGACAACATACTCAGAAGTGTACTTGGTGATATGATGCTGCTAGTGATGGACAACATACTCAGAAGTGTATTTGGTGATATGATGCTGCTAGTGATGGACAACACACTCAGAAGTGTACTTGGTGATATGATGCTGCTAGTGATGGACAACACACTCAGAAGTGTACTTGGTGATATGATGCTGCTAGTGATAGACAACACACTCAGAAGTGTACTTGGTGATATGATGCTGCTAGTGATGGACAACATACTCAGAAGTGTACTTGGTGATATGATGCTGCTAGTGATGGACAACATACTCAGAAGTGTATTTGGTGATATGGTGCTGCTAGTGATGGACAACATACTCAGAAGTGTATTTGGTGATATGGTGCTGCTAGTGATGGACAACATACTCAGAAGTGTATTTGGTGATATGGTGCTGCTAGTGATGGACAACATACTCAGAAGTGTATTTGGTGATATGGTGCTGCTAGTGATGGACAACATACTCAGAAGTGTATTTGGTGATATGATGCTGCTAGTGATGGACAACATACTCAGAAGTGTATTTGGTGATATGATGCTGCTAGTGATGGACAACACACTCAGAAGTGTACTTGGTGATATGATGCTGCTAGTGATGGACAACATACTCAGAAGTGTACTTGGTGATATGGTGCTGCTAGTGATGGACAACGTACTCAGAAGTGTACTTGGTGATATGATGCTGCTAGTGATGGACAACGTACTCAGAAGTGTATTTGGTGATATGATGCTGCTAGTGATGGACAACATACTCAGAAGTGTACTTGGTGATATGGTGCTGCTAGTGATGGACAACATACTCGAACAACATACTTATATAAAACTAGTTATAGTGAGCATAGAGTTATAAGAGGATGAGCAGTGGATATACAGTGAATATATAGTGGATATACAGTTGATATACAGTGGACATACAAATATACAGTGGATTCGGAAAGCATTCAGACCCATAGACTTTTTCTACATTTTTTTACATATTCCAACATGGATTAAATACAAAGAAATCCTCTTCAATCTACACAAAATACCCCATAATGAAAAAGCTAAAATAGTTGTTATACATTTTTGCAAATGTATTAAATATGACATTTACATAAGTATCCAAACCCTTTACTCAGTACTTTGTTGAAGCACCTTTGGCAGCGATTACAGCCTACAAGCTTAGCACACCTGTATTTTGGGGAGTTTCTCCAATTATTCTCTGCAGATCCTCTCAAGCTCAGGTTGGATAGGGAGCGTGACTGCGCAGCTATTTTCAGGTCTCTCCAGAGATGTTAAGTTGGGTTCAAGTCCGAGCGCTGGCTGGGGAACATTCAGAGAGATCCTGAATGCTCTGGACCAGGTTTTCATCAAGGATCTCTGTGTATTTTGCTACATTAATCTTTCCCTCGATCCTGACTAGTCTTCCAGTCCCTGCCGCTGAAAAACATCCCCCATAGCATGATGCTGCCACCAATAATTAAAAACAAAAAATAATAATAATTTATAAAGCCCTTCTTACATCAACTGATATCTCAAAGTGCTGTACAGAAACCCAGCCTAAAACCCCAAACAGCAAGCAATGTAGGTGGAGAATCACGGTGGTGGCTAGGAAAAACTCCCTAGAAAGGCCGGAACCTAGGAAGAAACCTAGAGAGGAACCAGGCTATGAGGGGTGGCCAGTCCTCTTCTGGCTGTGCCACCATGTTTCACCGTAGGGATGATGCCAGGTTTCCTCCAGATGTTACGCTTGGCATTCAGGCCAAAGAGTTCAATCTTGGTTTCATCAGACCAGAGAATTTTTCTTTCTCATGGTCTAAATCCTTTAGGTGCCTTTTGGCAAACTCCAAGCGGGCTGTCATGTGCCTTTTACTGATGAGTGGCTTCCGTTTGGCACTGTCAACTGTGGGAGCTTATATAGACAGGTGTGTGCCTTTCCAAATCATGTCCAATCACTTGAATTCACCACAGGTGGACTCCAATCAAGTTGTAGAAACATCTCATGGGATGATCAATGGAAACAGGATGCACCTGAGCTCAATTTTGAGTCTCATGGCAAATGGTCTGAATACTTATGTAAATAACGTATTTCTGTTTGTTATTTTATACATTCGCAAACATTTTTAAAAACCTGTTTTCGCTTTGTCATTATGGGGTATTGTGTGTGTGTAGATTGATGAGGAAAACAATTCATTTAATCACGTTGAGAACTAGGCTGTAACACAATCAAATGTGGAAAAAAAGGGGTCAGAATACTTTCCCGAATGCATATACAGTGAATATACAAATACAGTGGATATACATTTGATATACAGTGGATATACATTTGATATACAGTGGATATACATTTGATATACAGTGGATATACATTTGATATACAGTGGATATACATTTGATATACAGTGGATATACAGAGGATATACAAATATACAGTGGGATATACAGTGGGTATACAGTTGATATACAAATATACAGTGTATATACAGTAGATATACAGTTGATATACAAATATACAGTGGGTATACAGTTGATATACAGTTGATATACAAATATGCAGTGGATATCAAGTGGATATATATGGACAGGTGTGTGCCTCACAAATATACAGAGGATATACAGTGGATATACAAATATACAGTGGATATACAAATATACAGTAGATATACAAATATACAGTGGATATACAGTGGATATACAAATATACAGTGGATATAAAGTTGAAATACTGGGGATATAAAGTTGATATACAGTGGACATACAAACATATTGTGGATATACAAATATATTGTGGATATAAAGTTGATATACAAATATACAGTGGATATACAAATATATAGTGGATATACAAATATACAGTAGATATACAAATATATATATATACACATATGTGGATATAAAGTTGATATACAGTTGATATACAGTGGACATACAAACATATTGTGGATATACAGTGGATATACAAATATACAGTGGATATACAGTGGATATACAAATATATAGTGGATATACAAATATACAGTGGATATACAGTGGATATACAAATATACAGTGGATATACAATTATAGTGAATATACAAATATACAGTGGACATACAGTGGATATGAAGTTGATATACTGTGGATATAAAGTGGATATAAAGTTGATATAAAGTTGATATACAGTTGATATACAGTGGACATAAACATATTGTGGATATACAGTGGATATACAAATATATTGTGGATATACAGTGGATATACAGTTGATATACAAATACACAGTAGATATACAGTTGATATACAAATATACAGTGGACATACACATATATTGTGGATATACAAATATATTGTGGATATACAGTGGATATACAAATATACAATGGATATACAGTGGATATACAGTTGATATACAAATATATACAGTGGATATGAAGTTTATATACAATGGATATACAAATATACAGTTGATATACAGTGGACATACAAATATATTGTGGATATACAGTGGATATGAAGTTGATATACAAATATACAGTGGATCTACACATTTAGAGTGAATATACAAATATACAGTGGATATAAAAATATACAATTGATATACAGTGGATATACGGTGGATATACAATTGATATGCAAATATACAGTGGATATACAAATATACAGTAGATATACAAATATATATATATATGTGGATATAAAGTTGATATACAGTGGACATAAACATATTGTGGATATACAGTGGATATACAAATGTATAGTGGATATACAAATATACAGTGGATATACGGTTGATATACAAATATACAGTGGATATGAAGATGATATACTGTGGATATAAAGTTGATATACAGTTGATATACAGTGGACATAAACATATTGCGGATATACAGTGGATATACAAATATATTGTGGGTTATACAGTGGATATACAGTTGATATACAAATACACAGTGGATATACAGAGGATATACAGTGGATATACAGTTGATATACAAATATACAGTGGATATGAAGTTGATATACTGTGGATATACAGTTGATATACCAATATATTGTGGATATACAAATATATAGTGGATATACAAATATATAGTGGATATACAGTGGATATACAGTTGATATACAAATATATACAGTGGATATGAAGTTGATATACAATGGATATACAAATATACAGTTGATATACAGTGGACATACAAATATATTGTGGGTATACAGTGGATATGAAGTTGATATACAAATATACAGTGGATATACAAATATACAATGTGTACATGGTTGATATACAAATATACAGTTGATATACAGTGGATATACAAATATACAGTGGATATACAGTAGATATAGAAATATACAGCAGATATACAGTTGATATACAGTGGATATACAAATATACAGTGGATATACAGTGGACATACATTGGCTATACAAATATACAGTGGATATACAGTTGATATACAAATATAGTGGATTTACAGTTGATATTCAAACATACAGTTGATATAGAGTGGATATACACATATGCAGTGGATATACAGTGGATATACAAATATACAGTGGTTATACCGTTGATATACATTGGCTATACAAATATGCAGTGGATTTACAGTGGATATACAAATATACAGTTGATATACAGTGGACATACAAATATACAGTGGATATACAAATATACAGTGGACATACAAATATACAGTGGACATACAAATATACAGTGGATATACAAATATACAGTGGATATACAAATATACAGTGGATATACAAATATACAGTTGATATACAGTGGATATACAAATATACAGTGGATATACAAATATACAGTGGATATACAGTGGACATACAAATATACAGTGGATATACAAATATACAGTGGATATACAAATATACAGTGGATATACAGTGGACATACAAATATACAGTGGATATACAAATATACAGTTGATATACAGTGGATATACAAATATACAGTGGATATACAAATATACAGTGGATATACAAATATACAGTGGACATACAAATATACAGTGGATATACAAATATACAGTGGACATACAAATATACAGTGGATATACAAATATACAGTGGATATACAAATATACAGTGGATATACAAATATACAGTGGACATACAAATATACAGTGGATATACAAATATACAGTGGATATACAAATATACAGTGGATATACAAATATACAGTTGATATACAGTGGATATACAAATATACAGTGGATATACAAATATACAGTGGACATACAAATATACAGTGGACATACAAATATACAGTGGACATACAAATATACAGTGGACATACAAATATACAGTGGACATACAAATATACAGTGGATATACAAATATACAGTGGATATACAAATATACAGTGGACATACAAATATACAGTGGACATACAAATATACAGTTGATATACAAATATACAGTGGATATACAAATATACAGTTGATATACAAATATACAGTGGATATACAAATATACAGTGGATATACAAATATACAGTGGATATACAAATATACAGTTGATATACAGTGGATATACAAATATACAGTGGATATACACATTTGCAGTATAACAGGTTCCTTGTCTGACCCTTGTCTGTCTTTTGTTTGTCTCCCTGGCACATTTTGGAAGTGCTATGAGCCTATGCACCTTTTGTATTCCTACTTAGCCTTAATGAGACAGAGGGAAATATATGGGTTTGTTCGCAATTGAACCCAATGGAGACACAGGCACCACTATAAGCACCATTATATCACCAAGCCAGAGTGGCGTTCTCTGGCACTAAATCTGCAGCTGAAATGAAGAGACCCAAACATTGTGATCCGCACTCTGTGAATAATTGATAGCAACAAACAAACACAATCAAAGTACTTCCTTATCGACACCAGAATGAAAAAGGCCATGGAGTTGATTCAGGAGTTACGGGTGCCTCCCACTTTAATCTCGGGTAAACAGAAGCTTTATGAAGTGTCGAGACTTGTTTTGTAAGGCGCATGCACAAGTACATTTATTACTGACATAATGACCTCTGTGGAGTCAGTAGAAGATGTTTTTCATCGAGGTTCTCTACATAGGGAACGCTATGGGCCCAAGTCAAAAGTATTCACTGTATAGTGAATAGGATGTCATCTCAGACACCTCCAGAGAAAAGAGGCCGGCAGCATTTCTTTGGGAACCACTGAGATTGATACACTACAGAACATCACAATGGTAAAAATCACAAGGGTAATACATTGGTTGTCTGCTATAGAGACATAAAATATATTGAAGTTCCAGCTGTACCAAGATGTGTAAGGAGAAGTTGCCTCTAGACACTGATCTTGGTTCAGTTTGGCAATTTTCCACTAATAGTTTGGGTTAGGATTAAGGGAGAGGAAGCTGATCCTAGACCTGCACCTAGGGGAAACTTCACCCCGGAGTGTGACAACAGACGTGTCGACTTCAGCATTACCATGCTACAGATCCTAGTCAGGGAGGACAACATATTGATAGAGACAAGAGAGATGGGTGACAGCTGATCAAAGATCAAACTGAGATGCGGGAGACAGAGACACAAATTGTTCTTTTACAGCCCTAGTTCACTATCAGAGCGTGACTGTGATATGTGTTAAGTAAGGGTGTTGAACTCCTGCTGGCTTCATCAATAACATGTTGTACCTAATGGCCTCCTCTACATGATGTAGACTGGTCTTCCACAACATGGTCACTCTGCTGTCAAATGTTATAACTGTGGTGCCCAAAGGCACAGATGTTGTTTTCTTCTTCTTTTTTCGTTCCTCTCACTTTCCCTTGAGAGACTCCTAGCCCCTCAGGCGGGGGATTGAACTGAGACGTAGAGATGAGCCTCTCATGGGTAATGATCCAGGAGTAACTCTCGACCATAAGGTGAGAGTCAAGGATGGTTGGAAATTTCAAGAGGCAATGAGGCACGAGACGTTTTCCATGGTCCAGTTTAGATCAATGGAGCTGTCCACTAAACCGGTGCTGAAACAAGGCTCTGCTCCAACACAATCTCTGCCAGGCTCTCAGGGCTAGGAGAGGGAGCTGTTCATTAAACCGGTGCTGAAACAAGGCTCTGCTTCAACACAATCCCTGCCAGTCTCCCAGGGCGAGGAGAGGGAGCTGTTCACAAAACCGGTGCTGAAACAAGGCTCTGCTCCAACACAATCTCTGCCAGTCTCCCAGGACGAGGAGAGGGAGCTGTTCACAAAACCGGTGCTGAAACAAGTCTCTGCTCCAACACAATCCCTGCCAGTCTCCCAGGGCGAGGAGAGGGAGCTGTTCACAAAACCGGTGCTGAAACAAGGCTCTGGTTCAACACAACCCCTGCCAGTCTCTCAGGGCTAGGAGAGGGAGCTGTTCACAAAACCAGTGCGGAATCACAGAGCTGTTGGCTCAGGCTGTCACTCCTACCCTGCTTTAAAACAGCGGAGGATCGCTTGAATGGCTTCATCACTATCCACATTTCTGGACCTGGACATGAGATATAATCAAATAAAATGGACACAAAACAATATGCAACTGTTACTGAATTTTTAAAGTCCATTTCAAATCATGATGTTTGGAGTACCAGGACTAAACAGCAGAGGTCTCCCTTATATGTCAGCTGCCTGGCTCATTAGGAGGTTGAATACACAAGGCAGTTCACACCAGGTAAAGAGATGTCAAAATGTCAGAATCAGCTTTGATGTTCACAGATGCCATCAGATATCTGCTTGTTAAGTTAACAGACTAACAAACTACAGCAAGTTATAGATCAGTATGTGGACTATTTTTTGCATATTAATGTATCTTTTGATGCAGCCAGGAGATGTTGCTGAGCTCTGGGACTCTGTTTGTCTATATCCTCTGAGGTTAAAGCACATGAAACCTCTGAGTCATATCTCCTTTGGTGAGTGTGTGAACTTTGATAGTGTCCAAATTCTTGACTCTGTGTGTGTGTGTGTGTGTAGTGTAGTGTACTAGGGTCAATATCCCTGCAGTAGTGACTGAATAATAATAGTGAGCTACAGATGACTTAAAGTTGTGTCACAGGGAATCGAACAGTGCTTTAATCAATCAGACGTTGACCTTAGAGAGGACCTATCACCTGTCCTTAGAGAGGACCTATCACCTGTCACCTGACCTTAGAGAGGACCTATCACCTGACCTTAGAGAGGACCTATCACCTGACCTTAGAGAGGACCTATCACCTGACCTTAGAGAGGACCTATCACCTGACCTTAGAGAGGACCTATCACCTGTCCTTAGAGAGGACCTATCACCTGACCTTAGAGAGGACCTATCACCTGACCTTAGAGAGGACCTATCACCTGTCCTTAGAGAGGACCTATCACCTGTCCTTAGAGAGGACCTATCACCTGTCCTTAGAGAGGAGCTATCACCTGACCTTAGAGAGGAACTATCACCTGTCAACTGTCCTTAGAGGACCTATCACCTGTCCTTAGAGAGGACCTATCCCCTGATCTTAGAGAGGACCTATCACCTGTCACCTGTCCTTAGAGAGGACCTATCCCCTGACCTTAGAGAGGAGCTATCACCTGTAAACTGTCCTTAGAGGACCTATCACCTGTCCTTAGAGAGGACCTATCACCTGTCACCTGTCCTTAGAGAGGACCTATCCCCTGACCTTAGAGAGGACCTATCACCAGTCCTTAGAGAGGACCTGACACCTGTCCTTAGAGAGGAGCTATAACCTGAACCTTAGAGAGGACCTATAACCTGTCCTTAGAGAGGACCTGTCACCTGTCCCATCACCTGTCCTCTTGACCAAAGAACAATGACACAGCAACAAAACGACACACACAGACTGGCAACATGTCATGAGACACACACACACAAATTAACATGCATACACACAAACAAATTAACACGAACACAAAGATCCACACACAGATGTGCCAATATGTGTTTCCAGCTCGTGAGAAAGCCATACCTTCTGGTAACTAAAACATGTATGTTTGCTTGCACCAATTCTTGGGAAATGTCCTTAGGATACATGCCAAACACTCTATTCCCTAATGCACTCCTTTTAAGTAGTGGTCTCATAAGGCTCCGGTCAAAAGTAGTGCACTATATGGAATAGGGTGCCATTTGGGATACAGTTACAGCCTTATTCTCTCCATTGGCTTTGCATGATTAATGGATCACCTTGCAGACTGGTGACCGTATCTGCTGCTGCTTGTCAACTGAAGCAGCGGGATGCATTTGGAGAGGACCGTAACAGAGAGGAGAGGACCTAACAGAGAGAAGAGGACCGTAACAGAGAGGAGAGGACCGTAACAGAGAGGAGAGGACCTAACAGAGAGGAGAGGACCGTAACAGAGAGGAGAGGACCGTAACAGAGAGGAGAGGACCTAACAGAGAGGAGAGGACCGTAACAGAGAGGAGAGGACCGTAACAGAGAGGAGAGGACCGTAACAGAGAGGAGAGGACCGTAACAGAGAGGAGAGGACCGAAACAGAGAGGAGAGGACCGAAACAGAGAGGAGAGGACCATAACAGAGAGGAGAGGACCGTTACAGAGAGGAGAGGACCCTAACAGAGAGGAGAGGACCCAACAGAGAGGAGAGGACCCTAACAGAGAGGAGAGGACCCTAACAGAGAGGAGAGGACCCAACAGAGAGGAGAGGACCCTAACAGAGAGGAGAGGACCCTAACAGAGAGAAGAGGACCCTAACAGAGAGGAGAGGACCCAACAGAGAGGACTGCAACAGGAGACTTCAGGGGAAGATAAGCTTTTCACACAGTGGAGTGAATCACCCACAGCTAGCTCTCTCTCTATCTACTCTCTGTCTGTCTCTACCTTCTCTCTCTATCTACTCTCTCTGTCTGACTGTCTCTACCTTCTCTCTCTCTCGGTCTCTGTCTCTCTCTCTGTCTCTCACTCTCGTTCTACTTTCTACCCTCCCTCTTACTACCTCTCTCTCTCTCCCAGTCTCTACTCGGTGTCTCTCTCTTCACCCCATACGAATTATAGTCAAACCAGCTTATTTAATCACCAACTATATGAGGCAGACAGTGCATCAACTCCTCATGTAAATTATTCAATATTTGCATTGCTTTATTGTAATAAATCTTTGGCACATCTATGAGCCAATTCCAATTTAATCTTCAGAATAATTGTCAATTCATGCACGGGTATAAATTCCATTCATCCTCCACACACTGCGATTTGTTAGAAAGCCTGTGTTTTGGTGAACTGTTTTCTAAATGTGCCATCGCATTGTGCCCTGCCATTGTGTGTTTCCGTTTTTTCATGCAAGAGCTCTTCAGCACAGAGCCGGGTTATTTTGTGTAGAAATTGGGTCATTCATTTTATATGTCACAGATTTATAATGTGTTCTGATGCACTTTTATAATTGTGTTTCAGTGCCTCAGTCTGAGTGTTTCATCTAGAAACGATGTGCCCGTGTCTGGTTTGGTCTGGTTCCCCACGGCAAAAGGTTCACTTTAACATAGCTGTTCTCTGGTGTGCTCTATAAGGTCTCAAAAGAACAACGTTTGCCTCTGCATCACCACTGGCCCCCCACACACACCCACACCCACATTCAGGTGATAAAGAGAGACAGACTAATTGGCTTTCTAGCTGACTGACCCTAAATGCAGGAGAAAGCGAGTTGAGATGAAATGAGGTGGACTGTCTGGGCCGTGGCCACCCCGAGACGATGAAAGCCCAGGAGAGAACAAGAGGCATTTGCATAGACAAAATGGCCACTGACACACACTGACACACACTGACACACACAGGCGAGTAGCAGAGGAACCGTGAGTTGAAAACGTCCTCTTTCACCGCTGCCAAGATTGAAGGAAGTGTTGGAGCCTCTCTGCGGGCCCTCAACCTGTCAGTCCTGTGACGAGAGCGAGGGAGATTTTGTTTGGTGGGTTAATAGAGAAAAGCACATTGAAGAGGAGGTTATAGAAGCCACATGCCCCAAATGAAAAACAGCAGGAACTTAATTGAAGCAGGTAGGAACTAAAGTGCCAGCGTTTTATTTTCCACAGAGGCAGCGACACAGATTTAATGAAATCACCGAGTCGGTGGGTCATAATTATCACGAGATGGATGGCTGCTCACTGTTGCAATGCATCTCGGGTGCCACAAAGGCAGCGAATAAATATCCTCTAGCTGGCGGTACAGGATTCTGCCTCAGCTGTTGCCGACTCCCGCCAAAATTAAAACTGCGGCGCGTATCAGGGTGTGAGAGCAGCTGTGGTGGAATCCAAAACAGAACAGGGAACAACTGGAAATCCTAGAGTTCCATGAAGTATGGGCCTGCAACGATGTTGATAAAGTGCTGTTAATGTGCACGTGGGATGAAGACCTGCAACGATGTTGATAAAGTGCTGTTAATGTGCACATGGGATGAAGACCTGCACCTTTATTTAACTAGGCAAGTCAGTTAAGAACAAACTTATTTAGGAACAGTGCCTTGTTCAGGTGCAGAACAACAGATTTCTACTAGTCCGGTTACTAGTCCAACGCCCTAACCACTAGGCTACCTACCGCCCCCAGAGTACAGCAGGACTGTGACTAGCATCCCTTTCACAGAAATAAAAGAGCCTGCAGGCACTACAGCTGTGAGTTGTGCAGGTGTGGAGGATCTTCATCTATCGTCGTTCCACTGGAGCTCCAGGATGTGTCTTGGGAGGCTTTGATCTGTGAACCACCACTGTCTGCTGTGTAGATTTACACATAATGGACAATCCTCTTTAGCAGGAAATCAACACTGAATATGGCTCAGTTCCACGCCTCTATTGTTCCATCTCATGAAACACACTTGTAGGCTGCATAGAGACAATAAATGAGTAACACAGATGTCAACAGGTATAATACATTATAATTTAGCTGTGAGCATGAATAAACCTTCATAATACTTTACAGAGCACTTGGAAAGTTGTACATGTTTTGATGTAAATAACATTTGACTGCATCATCATATCAATGTATTTGAGTGGTTTCATGTGAATATATTGTGTTCTATTATCTATCTGTCCAATGTGTTCTGGTCTGGTCTTAATGATGACTATGCCTCAAATGGTACCCCATTCCCTCTGTGGAGCACAACACTCTGGTCAAAGGCAGTTCACCATAGGGAATAGGGTGCCATTTGAGATACATCAGAGTGAAGCCTCCATAATGGTCTGCTCTTGGCCTGTATAACTGGTCTAAACCTCTCTTCCCCCCTCACACCTTCAGCAAAGCACCTCGCCGATAATCACAGCGCAAACGAGCCTGCTGTCACCCACATACTCCCCCTGTAGGAACTGCAGCCGCAGCGCCGCAATCCACATCACTCCCTCTATCGCTAGGATTTCATTTCCAATTCCAGAAACACACTATCGTATAAAGACCCGTCGCCGTTTATTATCGCGCATCGTGGTTATGAACAACATTGTTTTTTTTTAAGGAAATGTAACGGGTAATGGGCTTTCTCTCTCCTCTATCACATAGGGAATAATATGAGTATTCATTTGCCATTACGTGTCCTTTGTATTGCTGTAGCAAAGCATCTTGTGAAAGGCAGTCTGGGAGATGGGGATATTACACATATTACACTCAAGAGCTGCGGCAGGCAGCCTAAGCTTCATCTCTCTGGGAAATTGCCTCAGATGAAGGAGATGCTCAAGTCTGATGCTGTTTGATCAACAAGTCCGTTTGTCCTCATCCAAGCAAACACAATCTCTCACCTACTCTAAACATGGCCTGGGCTACTGCAGTAGAAGTCCCATTTGGACGACGAAGATAATAATAAAAAGATGGAAGAGAGACTGGGAGAATTCTCGAACCCTGACACTGGAGGACCTTCGGGACAATGGTTGATACTTTGTGATATTACAGTACACCAGGGTACCCCAACTGGCGGCCCGTGGGACGAATTTTGTCCGTGGCTGGTTTTATTTGATTTGTGGCTGGTTTTATTTGATTTGATATATATCAAATCAAATAAAACCAGCCACAAATCAAATAAAACCAGCCATTGTTGGACATAAAAACTGTCCCAAAAACACCAGTTGAGCGTACCCTGGTTTACTGTAATAAATCTAAATAAAGTATTCAACCATTGTAGAAGGACACGTGAGGGTTACAAAATTCTCCAAGTCTTAAATCCATATGTTTTATTAAACATTATACCAAATGGGACTTCTACTGCAGTCAATATGCAGTCCAAATGTTTTGTTAGGTGAGAGATTGGGTTGCTTGGATGAGGCCCTGAATGGTGATCAAGCAGTCATCCACTTATATATTACAATATATATATTACATTTTCATTGTTGGACATAAAAGACTGTAAAAACACCAGGAAATGAGCGTAAAGTGATTTTTATTTTAATAAATCTAAATAAAGTATTACCACACATAGTAGAGAGACACGTGACCGTATACAAAATGTAAGCAAGGTATTAAATGATTATGTTTTAGTTAAACATTATACCTGTCTGGGCTTCCTGCAGTCAATATGCAGTCTACAAATTATTTGTTATTACAAACTGGGTGGTTCGAGCCCTGAATGGTGATAGCAGTCCGTATACCACTGGTATGACAAAACATTTATTTTTACTGCTCTAATTACGTTGGTAACCAGTTTATAACAGCAATAAGGCACCCTGGGGACAACAGCTAGGGGCTGTATCAAGGCACTTCGCGTTGTGTTGTGCATAAGAACAGCCCTTAACAGTGGTATAAACCCAGACACGGCCGATTGTTTGTAAACACCAGTGGTATAAACCCAGACACGGCCGATTGTTTGTAAACACCAGTGGTATAAACCCAGACACGGCCGATTGTTTGTAAACACCAGTGGTATAAACCCAGACACGGCCGATTGTTTGTAAACACGGCTGTAAACTGCAGATATTGCCTATGCCATTGTTTGCCTATTAACCTCTTCCTATATCCCTTCACAGTAGGTTTGCATGAAGTATGTGCACGTCTCTCTCCCCTTGGCAGGCACGGCTATCTCCTTGTGCCAGCATGTCTCTCTGGGGGTTACTGTAGAGGGCATCGCTGTTGGGCCGCTGTGTGTGGGGGGGCATGGTTACTGGGCACACACTGACCTTCCCTGTGTTTGAGAGGCGTTGGCACAGCCTGACACCATCATCACTGGTGCCTTGGAAGCAGGTCCAAGTTGTAATCGCACTGCCCAGGAACCGTGCCCACCGGAGTGGCCAGCTTCAGGCCCTTAAATATATGCAATTTAGCAGACGGTTCTATCCAAAATGACTTAAAGTCATGTGTGCATACATTTTTTGTATGGGTGGCCTCAGCGTTGCAAGAGCCATTCTCTACCAACTGAGCCACAGAGAACCACTACATGTATCTGGATAGGTCTAATTGGTTTCTGAAGACTGCAGCTTCTCCACTGATGATTGTGTTATAGAAACTGCTCACACAGTAATGACAAAGCTTTGGATTTAACGTCATTTGAAAACGGTTTTGTACACTGTGTTAAGGGATCTACTGAGAGGTTGAATAGAACCTTTATGTTGATTTGTAGGATGAACAACCAGATCATCATTATCATTATTGAATAATAGAATATTGTGCCATTAAACAATAGCTGTGGTTTATATTTCCTTAGAGAGAACCTTGGGATGAGACCAAGTTTTATTTAATTATGTTGTTCTTTTTCCAATAAGATTTGAAAAGGATGACAGATTCTATGAGGGGGCTTTGTGAAATTACAAATCAGTGATTTACTGATACTAGCAAGGACAGTGTGTGGGTTTCTGTTTTATTTCAAATTATCTCATTGTTTCCATGCACCTGCAACAAGATAGCTCAGATGTGTGTGCCTTTCTGGAATTTTTAAATACAATCAAAAAGCTCCTCTCTGACAGAGCGAACCATGGAGAATCAACCTCCCAGCAACAGCACAGCCCAACACTCAGTCTTCAGTGCGTCGGTGAGATATATACCAAAGTGTCACACGTAACAAATGCAATTTCACAGAGGCAGAGATGAGCATTAAAGGTTTGTGGATTTCAATGGCCGCCTCCCTCAAAAGTAAACATCCCCATTTATCTCTGCAATGCCTCTGCTGTCTTGATTCACCGTAGTTCACACCGAACTCTTTATTCCCTGTGACGCCAGGGGCGAGAGAGAGAGAGAGAGAGAGACAGAGAGAGAGAGACAGAGAGACAGACAGAGAGAGACAGACAGAGAGAGACAGACAGAGAGAGACAGACAGACAGAGACAGACAGAGAGAGACAGACAGAGAGAGACAGACAGAGAGAGACAGACAGAGAGAGACAGAGAGAGACAGAGAGAGACAGATAGAGGGACAGATAGAGGGACAGATAGAGGGACAGATAGAGGGACAGATAGAGGGACAGATAGAGGGACAGATAGAGGGACAGATAGAGAGACAGATAGAGAGACAGATAGAGAGACAGATAGAGACAGATAGAGAGACAAGAGAGAGAGACAGAGAGACAGACAGAGAGAGAGACAGACAGAGACAGACAGAGAGACAGACAGAGAGAGAGATAGAGAGACAGATAGAGAGACAGAGATAGAGAGACAGAGATAGAGAGACAGAGATAGAGAGACAGAGATAGAGAGACAGAGATAGAGAGACAGAGATAGAGAGACAGATAGAGAGACAGATAGAGGGACAGATAGAGGGACAGATAGAGGGACAGATAGAGGGACAGATAGAGAGACAGATAGAGAGACAGATAGAGAGACAGATAGAGAGAGATTGCCATCGAGGGGCTACGGAGTGGGGATGTCACTGTGGTTCACTACAGGCCTCTGAGCTGTGAGGTCTGATGTAATAAACGAGGGCAATGCAATAAGACGATTTACGGAGGACATTTAGGAGGGGTGACAGGCACGACAGAGCAGAGAGAGAGAGCACCAGCACAGTATGGATCCACGTCCACTCTTATTGTGACAAACGAGAGCGTGACAAGAGATATTCAGAGGCTGGGCGTCAAAAGATGTTAGTGACACCAATCATCAATGGGTGTATAAGCCAGGGAGAGCCTGTCCTATAGATAGCAGGCTAGGGGCAGACAAAACCTGTGGTTGACTGACACAACACTGAAATAGGGAGCTCAAAAACCCAACTGTTCTCCCTATCTCCACTGAGTGTACAAAACATTTAAGAGACTTACTCTTTCACGACACAGGCTGACCAGGTGAATCCAGGTGAAAGCTATGATCCCTTATGTAGATGAAGGGGAGGAGACAGGTTAAAGAAGGATTTTTAAGCCTTGAGACAATTGAGACATGGATTGTAGGGGAAGACAAACTATCTAAGTGCCTTTGAACAGGATCTGGTAGTAGGTGCCAGGCACACCGGTTTGTGTCAAGAACTGCAACGCTGTTGGTTTCTTTCTTGCTCAACAATTTCCCGTGTGTATCAAGAATGGTCCACCACCCAAAGAACATCCAGCCAACTTGACACAACTGTAGGAACTACTGGAGTCAACATGGGCCTTTCAACACCTTGTAGAGTCCATGCCCTGACAAATTGAGGCTGTCCCGAGGGCAAACTGGAGTGCAACACAGTATTAGGAAGGTGTTCTTAATGTTTTGTACACTCATGTATTTAATGACATACTTGGAGAGAGACACACACTTCCTCACACAAACAGAACAGGCTCACGTTGCAATTGGAAACACTCTGAAATACTCACGCAGCTGGGATTAGTTGGTTGGAATGATGTCACGGGGTGCTTTTATCAGCGGGTTGAGTCCAGTTTCATATACACCGAGAGTACAAAACATTACGAACACCTTGCCAATATATATATTTTTTGTTGTTGCCCTCAGAACAGCGTTAATTTGTTGGGGAATGGACTCTACAAGGTGTTGAAAGCGTTCCACAGGGATGCTGGCCCATGTTGACTCCAATGTTTCCCACAGTTGTGTCAAGTTGGCAGGATGTCCAATGAAGGGTTCAAAAGGCACTTTCAACCTTTAGTCACCCTCAATGGCACACATACACAATCAATGTCTCAAGGCTTAAAAATCCGTCTTTAACCTGTCTCCTCCCCTTCATCTACTCGGATCGAAGTGGATTTAACAGGTGACATCAATAAGGGATCATAGCTTCCACCTGGTCAGTCTGTCATGAAAGAGCCAGCTTCGTCTCATCGTCTAGACATAACATAGTAAAAGTAAATCCGGGACACTCTAATTAGTATATGTTACGTTTGGTATAAGAGAGACATAAGAGAGATGGTTACTTCAGGCAAAAGTGAAAGTAGGGTAGTTGATCAGTGTAGATGGGTGGGTGTATAATGAGAAGGTTTAGCAACACAAAAGGTTGTGAGTTCAAATCTCATCACTGACAATTTTATCAACTTTTCAAACACTTGCTATTTAGCATGTTAGCAAACCCTTCCCCCAACCTTAACCCTTTAACCTAACTCCTAATCTTAACCTTTAGCCTAACTAACGAGCTAAAATTGGTAAAATATCATAGCACTGCTGGCAGCATACCACCCTGCATACCACTGCTGTCTTGCGTCTGAAGCTAAGCAGGGTTGGTCCTGGTCAGTCCCTGGATGAGAGACCAGATGCTGCTGGAAGTGGTGTTGGAGGGCCAGTAGGAGGCACTCTTTCCTTTGGTCTAAAAAATGCCCCAGGGCAGTGATTTGGGACGTAAAAAGGGTGTCCTGACTCTCTGAGGTCATTAAAGATCCCATGGCACTTATCGTAAGAGTAGTGGTGTTAACCCTGGTGTCCTGGCTAAATTCCCAATCTGGCCCTCAAACCATCACGGTCACCTAATAATCCCCAGTTTACAATTGGCTCATTCATCCCCCTCCTCTCCCCTGTAACTATTCCCCAGGTAGTTGCTGTAAATGAGAACGTGTTCTCAGTTAACTTACCTGGTAAAATAACGGATAAAATTACAAATTGTAAACCGTAACATATCAAACAAAATGGGTAATGGACATCCACAAACTAATACATATACTAAATGGGAGTGTCTCGGATTTATGCACAGAATAATACGAAAATGTTCTGAGAGCAGGTGTTCTTTATGCTTTGTACACTCAGTGCATGTTGACAATATGAATGTAAATGTTGATAAATTGCCAGACAAACCTCGGCCACGTTCAGCAGTAAAACGTTGTCAAGCTTTGCAGATAGAAATGTAGTATGTGAGGAAAAACATGCCTCCGACAGGAATCACATCGGTTATTTCATGGCATTATTATCTGCAACATTGAACAAAGCTTGTCCACTGAACGTAGCCCTTGAGGCAGCAGCGTGACTTGTTGCTCGTTGGTGGTATGCTTCACTGTATCAACACGTATCAACAGTGTATTCACTGGTTGAGTCGTTTAATGAGGGTCTCCTCCTCCACTTCACTCTCAACGCCAGTAGCTATCTCGAGAGCTAATGGAGGGTGTCTGCAGCTCTAATGAATAGGGGAGAGCAGCCAACCCTGCGGGATAAAGCCATCCAAACATAATTAGCGATAACCCAACACCCAAACGAAAGAAACTCTAGTAGATTGGTTCAATGTCACCAAAGTCAACAGCACCGCACGCCGAGCATCTCTTCTCATTTTTTTTAGCAGTAAATAATACAGAGTGAAAATAATTTATTAAAACAACTATTGTGGTGGAGAGACCACTTGACATAGTATTTTTTTGTTTGTTTTGGTTCTCTCATTTCTCTACATTGTGAACCCTGTAAAATGTTTTTAAAAAATAACCTTAAAATCGACTTACATGAATATTAACAGGGCTTATCTATGTACAATATACAGGATATAACATCATGTCACCAGTGTGTAAATACAGTCACGTTCTTCATCAAACACTCTAAATAATAAGTCCTTGTTATCCAATATGAGAGCTAACAGTCAACGAAGTGTCCTGGACTTTGTTGTCAGTTAAGAAACATACATTACTGAGACTCTTGTGATGCTCTGTCCACTACAAGAGAAACGATCATTGTAAATCAGTTGTGTACACATTTGTTCAGAACTCAAAACCTCAACTTTGTCCTTAAACCTTGAGCTCCCCTTTCTATTCCCGATCCTTGTCCTGAGAGCAGTATGTTGATCTATTCCAAAGTTGCAATAATTAAAGCTGAACCCCCCCCCCCCTCCCTCCCAACTTGTAAACCATACATGGAATGTTCCAGAATTATTACAGTTCATATTAAACACATAGTGGAATCAGGCGCAAACACTGTAGAGACCTAGGCTGGCTGGCTGGCTGTGGGGAGATACAGACTGGGAGGCTTGGTGGTTGGCTGGGGGGAGATACAGACTGGGAGGCTTGGTGGTTGGCTGGGGGGAGATACAGACTGGGAGGCTTGGGGGTTGGCTGGGGGGAGATACAGACTGGGAGGCTTGGTGGTTGGCTGGGGGGAGATACAGACTGGGAGGCTTGGGGGTTGGCTGGGGGGAGATACAGACTGGGAGGCTTGGGGGTTGGCTGGGTGGAGATACAGACTGGGAGGCTTGGGGGTTGGCTGGGGGAGATACAGACGGGGAGGCCCGGGGGTTGGCTGTGGAGATACAGGCTGGTGGTCTAGCTGGGGGGATACCGGCTGGAGGGCTGGCTGGGGAGGCTGGTGGGGATACCGGCTGGAGGGCTGGCTGTGGGGATACCGGCTGGAGGGCTGGCTGTGGGGATACCGGCTGGAGGGCTGGCTGTGGGGATACCGGCTGGAGGGCTGGCTGTGGGGATACCGGCTGGAGGGCTGGCTGTGGGGATACCGGCTGGAGGGCTGGCTGTGGGGATACCGGCTGGAGGGCTGGCTGTGGGGATACCGGCTGGAGGGCTGGCTGTGGGGATACCGGCTGGAGGGCTGGCTGTGGGGATACCGGCTGGAGGGCTGGCTGTGGGGATACCGGCTGGAGGGCTGGCTGTGTTTGGCAGAAAGTCACCGTTGGTAAAAGCAGCTGGCTGCTTCCACTAGCCCAGGGGTGTCAAACTCATTCCATGAGGGAAGAGTATCTGCAGGTATTTGTTTTTTCTTTTCAATTAAGCCGTAGACATCCAGCTGAGGGGAGTTCCTTACTAATTAGTGACCTTAATTCATCAATCAAATACAAGGGTGGAGTGAAAACTCGCAGACACACGGCCCTCTGTGGAATGAGTTTGACACCTGTTGTACAAGCCCATCATTGTCGTCATGGGATACAGTGAGCCCCGCTAAACACAGGATAGAGAGCACTGAAGACATTACCTCCTCCAAGCCGCTCTCTCTTTCACTCTCTCTAGGTGTGACAATGCTGGGCTAGTTTAAGTAGGCTGAGAGGGAGAGAGAAAGAGGAGAGAGAGGTAGAGGGAGAGAGAAAGAGGAGAGAGAGGTAGAGGGAGAGAGAAAGAGGAGAGAGAGGGAGCGGGAGAGAGAAAGTGGAGCAGTAATCCTGAGGGAGAAGAGATGGACCGGGGGAGAGTAAAGCTGCATTTCTTCAAGATGTCCTTCACCTCAATGAGTCCTTGCTTCTGATCCAACTAGACCCGACTCCAACTAGACCACTTTCTGCTGTTTCCAAAGAGAACAGACACCAAACACAGTCTCCCAGCAGCCTCTATACTGTACACCACTATGTACTGTAGCGTTGAGTCTAGTTGCATGGCAGTTTCATGTACATTGTTACAAAAATCATTGCGTGTCTAATTACCATTACAGCCCATTACCATTTTTTTTGTAAACCCATCTTACAGTTCAAAGACGTGCATTCTCATGTACCATCAACATTGTTATCACAATGGTGTTCTCCGAATATGAAACGCTATGCCTTGAACAAGACCTATTGCCTTAAATAAGTGACAGTACAAGGATAGGGTTCTATTCCCACACGAGACATTATACAGCCTAGAAGAGCAGGAGTGCTGATCTAGGATCAGGTAGCTCCGATAAAACATCATCTAATTCATTATTTATCTAAAAGACAAAACTGATCTGAGATCAGCACTCAGATGCTTTATGAGTACCTTCCCTGGTGAATCGTCCCAGTTTATGATATCAACATATAAAACAGTGTCAGGTGTAGACAGACATCGGTTCTTATTAAAGACACCCACTTTCACTGTACAAAAGCCCCCCCCCCCTCCCACTTAAATGTGTATATAATCTTAAAAAGCATGCAATTATTAAAAGGTTAATGAATGAAACTCCCTTAAATGGGACTGACTGTCTGTGTCAGAAATCAGAGTTGGGATCTTTGACAGGATTTGGCAAATATGAGAAGGATGTCAGTCACATTGTCAGTGCAATGAGCAGCATGGATTGGCCATTTCAGCCAAGCTGACAAAACTGTAACGTTCACATGAGTTAATTCCCTGTAGTGTTAGAGCTGAGAGGGGAGTGGAGTGTCTCCATGTTAGGGTGTAATAGCAGTGTGTGTGTGTGGGCATAAGCAGCTGGCAGCCAACGCTCATCATTTAGTGCTGATCTAAGGTGTTAGACTGACGAGTGCCATGTGAACACTGGCTGACTGACTGGCAGACTGGATGGCTGACTGGCTGACTGACTGGCAGACTGGCTGGCTGACTGGCGGGCAGACTGGCTGGCTGACTGACTGGCAGACTGGCTGGCAGACTGGCAGAGTGGCTGGCTGACTGACTGACTGGCAGACTGGCTGGCGGGCAGACTGACTGACTGGCAGACTGGCTGGCTGACTGACTGGCTGAGACTGGCTGGCTGACTGACTGGCTGGCTGACTGACTGGCAGACTGGCTGGCAGACTGGCTGGCAGACTGGCAGACTGGTGTGTGTGTGTGTGTGTTCAAGTGAGCACATCTATCAACCTTTTAATATGTCAAAGTGGTCAAATGCACAGTACCACACAGACATGTACCTTCCGAGGTTCTGTGAGTCTAGAGGTATGCTTGGATGATCGTGTAACTGTGATCTAGATGGTGGGTACAGGATAGTGTTTGTTACAGCATACTCTGCTCAGGGATGGGAAGGACTGACAGCTAGAGTTGAGATGAATGAAATGTAAGTTGATTGGAAGTTTTGAGGGTTGAGGACACCGATTGTTAGGTGAATTCCAGTGAGGACTTTCACTTCCATGATTCAGATGGTGATGTGTCCATTATATTATATGTTTTAGGGGATATGGGGAAAGTGAAATGTGTGTATGTGTGTGTGTAAGTCTGAGTGGTTGTGTGTGTGTGTGCGCACGACCCCAGTGCCTTAGCCGTCGTGTTGGGCCAGGGCCTGCAGTTCGGCAGTGTGAAGTGAGTGCTGCAGGAAGACGTTCTTGCGGCTGTACATGTGCAGGGAAAGGGGGCCTCTGGGAGGCTGGCCCAGGCGGCCCGTGAAGGAGGAAGAGGAAGATGAGGTGGAGAGAGAAGGCTGGCAAGGGATAGGTACCGGGGCTCTCTCGCTGTCTGAGGAGAGGCTGCTGCGGCAGGGACTGCCTCGGCTCTGGAGGCTAGAGCTGCTGCCCCACACCGCAGCCCCCACCGCCCGGGGGATATGGCTGGCTGGGTAGTCGATTCTCCTGAGAGCCCCTACCTCTGATGAGGTCAGAGCCCCTTCTGGTCTCCTCAGGGGTCCTGCATGGTCCCTGCCTCCCCCGGGGCCACTGGACGACAGGGTTGGGGCTGGGCAGTGGTTCTCATCACTGGAAGTGGAGAGTTCTGCCGCCATACGGCTGTATTGGTCCTCGATGAGAGACCGAGCCGGCCTTCTGTCTCTTGTGCTGGTACTGTTTTGGCTTGTTGCCTGGCTGGGATGGATGGTCTGCGAACCGAGAGAAAGAGGGAGAGAGAAAGACAAAAAACTGTAAAAATATGACACCAATATAGCTGGTTAACTGCAGGGACATTTTGACGAGGCATCGTAAGTTCCTGGAGCTTTGTCTAATTATTTCCCGACCAACTGGAACCTTGCTCTGTAAGAACCAGAACAGGAAGCAGCCTCAGTCCAACTGGAGACTTTAACCAGAACAGGAAGCAGCCTTAGTCCAACTGGAGACTTTAACCAGAACAGGAAGCAGCCTTAGTCCAACTGGAGACTAACCAGAACAGGAAGCAGCCTCAGTCCAACTGGAGACTTTAACCAGAACAGGAAGCAGCCTCAGTCCAACTGGAGACTTTAACCAGAACAGGAAGCAGCCTCAGTCCAACTGGAGACTTTAACCAGAACAGGAAGCAGCCTCAGTCCAACTGGAGACTTTAACCAGAACAGGAAGCAGCCTTAGTCCAACTGGAGACTTTAACCAGAACAGGAAGCAGCCTCCGTCTCTACAGCACACAGTGGGGAGGTGGTACACAAAGCAATGGCACCAAGGAGAGACAGCCACCTGTTCCTGGTCACACAACACTGCCTCTCTTATGCAACATGGCCATGTTTAGCAAATACTTTTATCCAAAGTGACTAACAGGACCTCTTTCTCCCCTCTCTCTCTCTCCAGATGAAATCCTGCTGACCACTGGCTGCATCCCCTCCTCCCTCCTCCAGACCATCTCTGGAGACCTTCTCCCATTCCTCACTTCCCTCATCAACTCATCCCTGACCACTGGCTGCATCCCCTCCTCCCTCCTCCAGACCATCTCTGGAGACCTTCTCCCATTCCTCACTTCCCTCATCAACTCATCCCTGACCACTGGCTGCATCCCCTCCTCCCGACCATCTCTGGAGACCTTCTCCCATTCCTCACTTCCCTCATCAACTCATCCCTGACCACTGGCTGAATCCCCTCTGACTTTAAAAATGGCCCTAGTCGCTCCCCTCCTCAAGAACACTTGACCCTCGTATGTCAAAAACTACAGACCTGTATCCCTTCTTTCTTTTCTTTCAAAAACACTTGAGTGTGAGGTCTCTGACTAACTCTCTCCCTATCTCTCTCAGAACAATCTTCTTGACCCTAACCAGTCACGCTTCAAGGTGGCTCACTCAACGAAGACGGCTCTTCTCGGTGTCACGGCTACTGTCTGCACTGCCAAAGCTGACTCTCTCTCCTGTTTTCATTCTCCTAGATGGATCTGCTGCCTTGGACACCCTGAACCACCATTCCCCCTTCTGACACCCAGCCTGGCAGATACCTCAGCTTGGATGTCGGCCCACCACCTCAAGCTGAACCTCAACAAGACGGAGCTGCTCTTCAGATTCTACGTCAAATGTTTGACTAACTAAACACAATCTGAGTAGACGGGAGGTTACATAGGAAATTAACCGAGTCGACAGCCCAAAAAGTAAAGCAATTTCCTTACCGTGTTTGATACAAATCTACTCTGAGCAGGGGAATCTAATTACAAGGAGCAAAGCATATGCAATAACTTGAGGTGTAAATGGGAATTGAATGTAATATCACCGTGTTATTCCATCACAGAGGAAAACAGATGGAGACAGAAAGGGCCTATTGGGAAGGAGGAACAGAGTGCTAACGCGTCATGTCTGATCCCAATTAGTATGTGTATTTATTAGGGATCCCCATTAGCTACTCTTCCTGGGGTCCAAACACATACCACCAACAAATCTAAATAAAACAATCCATCATAGAACATTATTACTCCACTAGATATCTACAATACAACAGCTATAACGCCACCATACACCAATATTATAATGTACGTGTGTGTGTTCCTGTCTGCCATTTCACAGTCTGCGTTGTTCAATAAGTTGGAGTTTTACCTGCTTGTATTAGTTACTTGATGGGGACTAGAGTTCCATCATTACTTAAGCAGAAATAACACTATCATCCCATCAACACATTAAATGGACACAGTAGTAAAACCAGAAGAACACTGAGCTTTTCAAAATAATCACTTGTGTGTGTGTATATATATATATATATATATACATACAGTGCCTTGCGAAAGTATTCGGCCCCCTTGAACTTTGCGACCTTTTTCCACATTTCAGGCTTCAAACATAAAGATATAAAACTGTATTTTTTTGTGAAGAATCAACAACAAGTGGGACACAATCATGAAGTGGAACGACATTTATTGGATATTTCAAACTTTTTTAACAAATCAAAAACTGAAAAAATTGGGCGTGCAAAATTATTCAGCCCCCCTAAGTTAATACTTTGTAGCGCCACCTTTTGCTGCGATTACAGCTGTAAGTCGCTTGGGGTATGTCTCTATCAGTTTTGCACATCGAGAGACTGACATTTTTTCCCATTCCTCCTTGCAAAACAGCTCGAGCTCAGTGAGGTTGGATATATACTTCCTTCAGATATCCCGAGACCTGTGAACTGACATTGAAAGAATAAATTCTGTTGAGTAAAAAGCAGTGTGTGTGTCTGCGTGTGCTGAGAGTTCTCCAGTCGTGTTGACGGAACAGGGCTGGTAGAGAGATGGGAGGAGCTCTGGTGTAGCCAAGGACAAGGGGGGGGGTTGATTTACAAGCTCTGGTGTCCTCTCAAGTATACACTCTGTGGCAACTGGCCTGCCTCGGTCGGCAAAACACACACAATAGTAAAACAGAGTGATTTAAAAGGAAAGCTTCTGCAGTCCCGGTCTTTATTGGGCTGTGAAGAAACACAGCAAGTTGCTAATGGCAGAGTTTTGTTAAAAGCCTTCCAGCTGATTATATGCACAAGTGGAGACGCAACACCATTTCATCACTTTTTTCTCCCCGAGGAAAATATCACAGCGAAGCTGCTTTGTTCTCTATCCAGTTGCACACTGAACACAGTGAGTCGGTAGAGTCTGATTCACACTGAAGACAGTGAGTCAGTAGAGTCTGATTCACACTGAACACAGTGAGTCAGTAGAGTCTGATTCACACTGAACACAGTGAGTCAGTAGAGTCTGATTCACACTGAACACAGTGAGTCAGTAGAGTCTGAATCACACTGAACACAGTGAGTCAGTAGAGACCGTACAGTCTGATTCACACTGAACACAGTGAGTCAGTAGAGACAGTACAGTCTGATACAAATGCTACAGTCCAGCTGAGCACAGCAGTCATTCATTCATGTGTTGCTAAAATTTGCCATCTGAAGACAGACTGCTAGTGCATTGGGAAACTCCATATGAGTCACAAATGTCTGCGACAAGGAGCAAAAACATGCTCTCTGTCTCTCACGCTCTCTCGCTCTAAAAACAAAATGGAAGGAAGTGAACAGCCCTTCTCCACCCACAACTAAATGCAGTTTGTTTTTCTGCTTCATTGTGTTGAATTGACAAACTCTAAACATTGTATGAAAAGACTGTCATTGAGGGCTTGGGCTTTTTGTCGTGCCTGCCTCTCGGTAATGTACGATTCCTCGCAGAGCCAGTTGAGGTACAATCAGAGTCCTCTCGTGGTGATTACGCAATCAGATCAGATCTCAATTTTTGTTTCAAACTTAATGGCGATTCATGATATACAGTGCATTCGGAAAGTATTCAAACCCTTCAACATTTTCAGCTATTTTCAGGTCTCTCCAGAGATGTTCAATCGGGTTCAAGTTTGGGCTCTGGCTGGGCCACTCAAGGACATTCAGAGACTTGTCCCGAAGCCACTCCTGCATTGTCTTGGCTGTGTGCTTAGGGTTGTTGTCCTGTTAGAAGGTGAACCATTTCCCCAGTCTGAGGTCCTGAGTGCTCTGGAGCAGGTTTTCATCAAGGATCACTCTGTACTTTGCTCTGTTCATCTTTCCCTCGATCCTGACTAGTTTCCCAGTCCCTGCCACCACCATGCTTCACCATAGGGATGGTACTGGCAAGGTGATAGAGCGGTGCCTGGTTTCCTCCAGATGTGATGCTCGGCATTCAGGCCAAAGAGTTCAATCTTGGTTTCATCAGACCAGAGAATATTTTTGGGGGTCGGAGACTGCCTTTTTGAAAACTCCAAGCGGGCTGTCATGTGCCTTTTCCTGATTCGTGACTTCCGTCTGGACACTCTTTCTGATTGGTGGAGTGCTGCAGAGATGGTTGTACTTCTGGAAGGTTATCCTGCCTCCACAGAGGAACTGGAGCTGTGTCAGAGTAACCATCGAGTTCTTGGTTACCTAACTGACCAAGGCCCTTCTCCCCTGATTTCTCAGTTTGGCTGAGAGTCTTGGTGGTTCCAAACTTCTTCAATTTAAGAATGATGGAGGCCACTGTTTTCTTGGGGACCTTCAATGCGGCAGAAATGGTTTGGTACTCTTCCCAAGATCTGTGCCTCAACACAATCCTGTCTCTGAACTCTACGGACAATTCCTTCAACTTCATGGCTTGGTTTTTGCTCTGACATGCACTGTCAACTGTGGGACCTTGTATAGACAGATGACTGCCTTTTCAAATAATGTCCAATCAATTGAATGTACCACAGGTGGACTCTAATCAAGTTGTAGAAACATCTCAAGGATGATCAATGGAAACAGGATGCATCTGAGCTCAATTTCGAGTCACATAGCAAAGGGACTGAATACTTATGTACCGTGGTAAATAAGGCATTTCTGTTTTTATTTTTAATACATTTGCCAACATTTCTAATAACCTGTTTTCGCTTTATCGTAGCGGGGAATTGTGTGAAGATTTATGAGAAAAATCAATTAAATTCACTCCAGAAAAAGGCTCAATGTAACAAAATATGGAAAAAGTTTAGGGATCTGAATAAATAATAAATAAATAAAATCTCTAAATAAGCGGTGTTCAGTTAAAGGTCAAATACACCGCATTTCAAACAGTCAGCAACAATCAAATTCATTCAGGGCATGTGAAGTATAAGCCTTCCACAACAATAAGGCCCACCATTTTAATTTCACCTTTATTTAACCAGGTAGGCTAGTTGAGAACAAGTTCTCATTTACAACTGCGACCTGGCCAAGATAAAGCAAAGCAGTGTGAACAGACAGCAACACAGAGTTGTGTCATAATTAATTTGATCAAAATAGTTTAACCTGCTTTCTATGAAAATGCCATTTTTTGTTACAAATTTAACCAGAACCATGTATAATGTACATTCACTAATAAATGACTGAGTTATTGTAGCAGGCTTTGGGCTATAGGAAATAACACTGGTCTCATCAACCATCTCTCAAGCCCACGTGCTAGCCATTAGCCAGCTCATCTTTATATTTCTAGTGTAGCCAACTTGGATCTATTTGCTACAGTAGCTGACAAGGTTGAACAGTTGAATACTTATGCACACACCCTTGTCTGTCTGTCTTCAGCGGTTTGAACAGCATGTTAGCCTTTCCACTTTGTTCAGATGTTGAAATCAAGTGGCCTACATGATTTCTCAGAATGAGAACAAGTTGCCAATTCCTTATATAAAATGGTGTTTTATGGATATATATATATAAAACACAGACTAGACAGCTAGTATAACAGTCTTTGGCTGAAATGCTGCTAGTGGTACGTAGTACCCCAATGCTGCGCGTGACAAACTGGGCATTTGTGTTCCGGAAGCAATGTTTACTCTGGTTTTAGTAGTGTCTTTTCTGCACGCAATTTGAGTAGTTGAGACATACAAAAGGTCTTGTTAGAAAAGTGAACTTCTCCTTTATTACAGTAAAATAAATGCCTCAACGTGTTTCGGTGTCCATATGACCAATTCTGTTGGACCAAACCTCAAATGCAAATAGCGAGTTGAAACCGCTCGTCAGAGAGGAATATGTGATCTTTCAACTTGGTTGGCGTGAGAGGCAGGGGAAGGGGCTTGGTGTGTAAACCATAGAGGAAGAGGCAAAGCGATAGGTTTAACTCTCGCTAAAATCAGTCCAAAATAAGGCCATTGCGTTTCTATAGGCTTATTTTGAACCGAAGCTTGTCGCCTGCTTTCCTGTCTTTGGAACAGCAAATCCCAATGTTAGGGAGGAGACGTGCATCTCTTCATTATATACACATCTCTGGTGTAAATGGGAAGGTGTACACAGCAAAGGAGGGAAGGAGACGAGACCATAAATATAACATGGAATATCACGAAAAAACACATTTGAATTAATAAAATTAATTCGATATAGACCCAGCCCCAAGACCCAGCCCTCAGACCCAGCCCTCAGACCCAGCCCCCAGACCCAGCCCCCAGACCCAGCCCTCAGACCCAGCCCTCAGACCCAGCCCTCAGACCCAGCCCTCAGACCGCCCCGAGCCAGGCTACTTAATGAGCTTTAGGCAAACTAGTCTGGCAGCACATCACCACCATGCGCCAACCACCCACTCCATTCCCCTGCAAACAGCCCAGTACAAAGCCCTGCACACAGCCCAGTACAAAGCCCTGCACACAGCCCAGTACAAATTGCCCTGCACACAGCCCAGTACAAATTGCCCTGCACACAGCCCAGTACAAAGCCCTGCACACAGCCCAGTACAAATTGCCCAGCACACAGCCCAGTACAAATTGCCCAGCACACAGCCCAGTACAAATTGCCCAGCACACAGCCCAGTACAAATTGCCCAGCACACAGCCCAGTACAAATTGCCCAGCACACAGCCCAGTGCAAAGCCCTGCACACAGCCCAGTGCAAAGCCCTGCACACAGCCCAGTGCAAAGCCCTGCACACAGCCCAGTGCAAAGCCCTGCACACAGCCCAGTGCAAAGCCCTGCACACAGCCCAGTACAAATTGCCCAGCACACAGCCCAGTGCAAAGCCCTGCACACAGCCCAGTGCAAAGCCCTGCACACAGCCCAGTGCAAAGCCCAGTGCAAAGCACACAGCCCAGTGCAAAGCCCTGCACACAGCCCAGTACAAATTGCCCAGCACACAGCCCAGTGCAAAGCCCTGCACACAGCCCAGTGCAAAGCCCTGCACACAGCCCAGTGCAAAGCCCTGCACACAGCCCAGTGCAAAGCCCTGCACACAGCCCAGTGCAAAGCCCTGCACACAGCCCAGTGCAAATTGCCCAGTACACAGAAATCCGAAATCAAAATGGGAGATCACAACAAAGAGAGAGGCTGTGAAGAGGTACAGAGGGAAAAACGAGAGAGAGAGAATTGGCTGGAAGTGGGAGTACACAAGGCTGGTAACACAATGATGAGGGCTGATGGAGCGCAGAGTTGATGGGAGGCAGAGCTCCATGCACATCAAAGCTACCCGGCGCCTACTGCTACTGCAGCCCCCCTCACGCAACTGTCAGCTCTGCAGCAGATAAGATGCTTTACTGGGCCCGTCTTGTTCTCCCTGACAGCACAAGACCTGGATAAACAATAAGGAAAATATATATCAAGAGGGGGAAAAGGAGGCGATGAGAAGAGAAGCAGCTGATAAATTGAGTTTGCATCAGATAGTATCTCAGATGTCTATAGAGGCTGATAATGTTGTAGCTACCAGCGTGTCACATCCTGAAAGCAGCTGCCATGCGTGACTGCACTCTATTCCTGCTCAAAAACAGCCCGAGAGAGGAGAGATGGAGTGCAGCTCGCTAGCTTGCCAATCAGGTGTCAAAAAAGACTGGACTGGAAGTACAATGCACACCACAGTGTGTCGACAAGAGTTCCAACAAAACACATTGTACTGTGCACGCACACAGTCTCTGTCTCTCACACGCACGCACGCACACGCACACACACACACACACACACACACACACACACACACACACACACACACACGTATACGCAAGCATGCACACGCACACAATAGAGTACTAGACCATGCAACAGTAAGCCTATATATTATGATTTAGACTGAAGACAGAAATAAGCTGAATAAACACAAACGATAATAAAAGACCATGTTGTAAAAGGCCACGGGGATGGTTTGTGAGACAGTAGCTCTGGTCCAGGGAACTATACAGTAGCTCCATCCTCTACTAGAAGAAGTTTGTAGATGAACACACTAAACGCCCTGGACCAGAGCTATGAGAACAGTAGCTCTCCTGCTCATGTCTCTTTAAACATGTTGGGGCAAACTGTCCTTCCCCAAATCATGACATGGCACTGACTGGGACTTAGGGCGGCACCCTGATCAGTGCAATGACCTACTAGGCAAACCACTAGCTGTCTGTTCTTCTGGCAGATGTGAGCCTGAAACACAACGACAAACTCCTCAGTCATCACAGTGATCACACCATCCAGACTGACATTGGGCTCTGGGGTGAAGTTGTACACTTGGTACAGATCTAAGATCAGTTTCTCCTTCCCCAATTCTAACCTTAACCATTCGTGAGGAAAATGCAAAAAACAGACCCAAGATCAACTTCACCCTACACCCTGATATTAGCAGGAAGGTTTGTTCAAGTCCACAAAGGCACCAAAGCTCCACAACATGGAAGAGTTGACATTAGAAGTACATGTGTGGTGGGGGATTGCAGAGTGAAACACTCCGAACCTCGTCACACCTGTGGCATCTTTGTGTACAGACAGAGGCTCAACGCTGTTCTTGTACCTGTGTACATGGTAGAAAGTACCAGGGTTGAAATACAGCTCCAGAATCTCATTGCTAATTCAGATATAGCCCTTAAACCAGAGGCTTTCCATAATGAGGTTTAGGAAAATTAGTTTGCAAAAGTTATTTCTCTAATTATGTTTTAATGATGTATTTTCAATCTGAATAATTTAATATTTTGTACAAAAAAAAAGACCAAGTTAGACATCACCAACCTACATTGTACAGCATAATGTCTTGCATTCTCTCTGAATGCCCCATTTTTATCTTCTGAGATTCAGCACAGACAGAATAGAACCTAACCAGATTCTCTCTGTCTTTTGTAGATGGACACAGTAGAACTGGCACACACACACACACACACACACACACACACACACACACACACACACACACACACACACACACACTGTATCCCTGACAGTAATGTATGCGAGGTAATAATAAAATGTCTAAAAACCTGGTTTTCTACTACTACTGCTAGTACTCACTCCTACAAAGGCAGAAAGACTTTGTACCAGGTTTAGGGTAATGAAGTATCTGATGGTCTACCCCAGGGTTCTTTGTACCAGGTTTAGGGTAATGAAGTATCTGATGATGGTCTACCCCAGGGTTCTTTGTACCAGGTTTAGGGTAATGAAGTATCTGATGGTCTACCCCAGGGTTCTTTGTACCAGGTTTAGGGTAATGAAGTATCTGATGATGGTCTACCCCAGGGTTCTTTGTACCAGGTTTAGGGTAATGAAGTATCTGATGATGGTCTACCCCAGGGTTCCCCAACTGGTGCCCCGTGGACCAAACCGTATACCTTCTTGCGGTGAATTTGAAGTCCCACAAATTATTTGAAAATTAAGTTCTGGCCCTTGACCATCCGCTCAAGGAAAATATTGTCCCGCAGCTGAATCTAGTTCATGATCCCTGATCTACCATATGTGCTCAAAAAGAGAGAGAGGAGAGAGAGAAAGTGAGGAGAGAAAGCGAGAGAGAGAAAGAGGACAGGGGAGAAAGAGGGGAGAGAAAGAGAGGAAAGAGAGAAAGCGAGAGAGAGAAAAAGAAAGGAGAGGAGAGAAAGAGAGGAGAGGAGAGAAAGAGAGGAGAGGAGAGAAAGCGAGAGAGAGAAAAAGAAAGGAGAGGAGAGAAAGAGAGGAGAGGAGAGAAAGAGAGGAGAGGAGAGAAAGAGAGGAGAGGAGAGAAAGAGAGAGAGAGGAGAGAAAGAGAGGAGGGGGGAGAAAGAGAGGAGAGGGGAGAAAGAGAGGAGGGGGGAGAAAGAGAGCAGAGGGGAGAAAGAGCAGAGAGAAGAAGGAGAGCAGAGAGAAAGAGAGGAGAGAGAGAGAGAAAGAGAGCAGAGAAAGAGAGGAGAGAGAGAGAGAAGAGAGGAGAGAGAAAGAGGGGAGAGAGAAAGAGAGGAGAGGAGAGGGGAGAAAGAGAGCATAGAAAGAGAGGAGAGGGGAGAAAGACAGCAGAGAGAAAGACAGCAGAGAGAGATAGAGATGAGAGAGAAAGAGAGGAGAGGGGAGAAAGACAGCAGAGAGAGATAGAGATGAGAGAGAAAGAGAGGAGAGGGGGAGAAAGACAGCAGAGAGAAAGACAGCAGAGAGAGATAGAGATGAGAGAGAAAGAGAGGAGAGGGGGAGAAAGACAGCAGAGAGAAAGACAGCAGAGAGATAGAGATGAGAGAGAAAGAGAGGAGAGGGGGAGAAAGACAGCAGAGAGAAAGACAGCAGAGAGAGATAGAGATGAGAGAGAAAGAGAGGAGAGGGGAGAAAGACAGCAGAGAGAAAGACAGCAGAGAGAGATAGAGATGAGAGAGAAAGAGAGGAGAGGGGGAGAAAGACAGCAGAGAGAAAGAAGGGAGCGACCATGTCATTCATGGGCCTCCGGAGTGAACCTGTCACATGTCATTCCTGGCCAGGCTCGTGGGAGACTGCTGCCCCGATGTACAGACGGACAGCTGCCTGTCTCATGTCTCCCTCACCTTGGGGGCCCTGACAGCAAGGGCCAGCGCCGCCCGTCTCGTGTCAGTCCCATTGAACAGCCTGAAGGGGGAGGAGGGTTGTACTGAGGCCCTCATTAATTACCCCCATTGTAACCTCTGACAGTCTGCTGAGGGAGAGGGCTCGCATCCCGCATTGAACAGCAGTTCCATAGTCCCGTCTCGGGGTACAAACACCTGCACACACACATATACACCACACGTGGACACAGCTTTGACGGCCATCTACAAGGGCATTCTGGAGACTGATATTGAGAGGGCAACAGGGCAAAGGCTGATAAATTGTAATCATAGCAGAGACAACACAGGTGATGTTTGGACATGGAGTGGAGGGCAACCGGACACAAGCAGAAAATACCCTAACGTTTAACAGATCCTACCATTCTATTGGGTAAGACTAGCGGTTAAGGCATTGGGCCAGTAAACGAAAGGTTGCTGGTTTGAATCCGGAAGCCGACTAGGTGAAAAGATCTGCTGATGTGCAAGGCACTTACTAATTGCTCCTGGAAGTAGCTCTGGATAAGACTGTCTACTAAATGTAAAAATGTAATTCTGAAAGCCAACCAATGGGCCTCCCGGTTTGTGTGCTTCTTCAACTTCATATTAGCCTGGGTACCAGTCTGTTGTGCCATCATGTTTGGCATGACGAGAAATGGGAAGGAGTGGCATGATGGCATAAACAGATTAGTAGGAGGACGCCTGGGTACCATTCTACGAATAAAAAACACCCGTTTCTGAAAACATCAAGAGTACAACACTTCAAACTGGGTCAGTCCCGTAGTTATCCGGCCTCTAAGGACATGAATCAAATCAATCAAATGTACTTATAAAGCCCTTTCTACATCAGCTGAATCCTCAAAGTGCTGTACAGAAACCCAGCCTAAAACCCCAAACAACAAGCAATGCAGATGTAGAAGCACAGTGGCTAGGAAAAACTCCCTAGAAAGGCAGGAACCTGGAGAGGAACCAGGCTCTGAGGGGTGGCCAGTCATCTTCTGGCTGTGCCAGGTGGAGATTATTACAGTACATGGCCATTTAAGGGCAGATGAAGCAAAATGTCACACAACAAGTCCTGTTTGGAGACAGAACCTCAGGTAACTTTGCTTTGAGTCTGGCACAACACACACACACACAGCGTTCTCTCAACACAACAGAAACACGTGTGTGTGTGTGTGTGTGTGTGTGTGTGTGTGTGTGTGTGTGTGTGTGTGTGTGGGCTGCCTCGCTCAGAGGACCACATGAAGATAGAACACAGCCAATTTATGCTTATCAGATTTGATGTTATCACTGAATATTCATCTGCCATATTTGTCAACAGAATATTCTTACTATGTGCCTCAAGGCTATCCGGAATGTGCAGATTCCAAAAGAATACCCTCATCAATATGCATGTTTCTCTGCTTTCATTAATGTTGCAGTAAATTGTTTCAGGGCGCCGTCTCTGCATCCACAAACTGAAATATTAAACCAGACGGGCATGTGGCAAATCTGCTATTGCTCTCCTCAGTCCAACTGGAGTAGGGTGAACAGCAGGCATAGGAGAGGAGCAGGGAGAAGAGAAGAACAGGAGCGGAGCAGAGTGGAGGGGGGAGGAGCAGAGGGGGGAGGGGAGCAGAGGGGAGGGGAGAGGAGCGGAGCAGAGCAGAGGGGAGAGGAGCAGAGGGGAGGGGGGAGGAGCAGAGGGGAGGGGAGCAGAGGGGAGAGGAGAGGAGCAGAGGGGAGGGGAGAGGAGCGGAGCAGAGCAGAGGGGAGAGGAGCAGAGCGGGGAGGGGGAGGAGCAGAGGGGGAGGAGGGAGCAGGGGGGAGGGGAGCAGAGGGGAGGGGAGCAGAGGGGAGGGGAGCAGAGGGGGGAGGGGAGCGGAGCGGAGCGGAGGGGAGAGGAGCGGAGCAGAGCAGAGGAGGAGAGCAGAGGGGGAGAGGAGCAGAGGGGGAGGAGGAGCAGAGGGGAGAGGGAGAGAGGGAGCGGAGCAGGGGAGAGGGAGCAGAGAGGAGAGGAGCAGAGGGGAGAGGAGCAGAGGGGGGGAGAGGAGCAGAGGGGGAGGAGGAGCGGAGCAGAGGGGGAGGGAGGAGCAGAGGGGGAGGAGAGGAGCGGAGGGGAGAGGAGCGGAGGGGAGCGGAGCAGAGGGGAGAGGAGCGGAGCAGAGGGGAGAGGAGCGGAGCAGAGGGAGGGGGGGGAGGAGCAGAGGGGGAGGGGGGGAGCAGAGGGGGAGGGGGGCAGAGGGGAGGGAGCAGAGGGGAGGGGGAGGAGCAGAGGGGGGGGCAGGGGAGGGGAGAGGGGGAGGGGGGGGGCAGGGGGAGGGGGGGAGCAGCAGGGGGAGGGGGAGGGAGGGGAGGGGAGCAGAGGGGGGGGGGAGCAGAGGGGAGGGGGGAGGAGGGGAGGGGGGGCAGAGGGGGGGGGAGAGGGGGGGAGAGGAGCAGAGGGGAGGGGAGGGAGCAGAGGGGGAGGAGAGGGGAGCAGAGGGAGAGGGGGGAGCAGAGGGGAGGGGGGAGGAGCAGAGGGGAGGGGAGCAGAGCAGGGGAGGGAGCAGGGGAGGGGAGGGAGAGGAGCAGAGGGGAGAGGAGCAGAGGGGAGGAGGAGCAGAGGGGAGAGGAGCGGAGGAGGGGGAGGGGGCAGAGGGGAGGGGAGCGGAGGAGCGGAGCAGAGGGGAGCGGAGCAGAGGGGGAGGGGGGGGGGAGCGGAGGGGGAGGGGGGGAGGGGGGGGGGGAGGGAGGGAGAGGGGGGGGCAGAGGGGAGGGGCAGAGGAGGGGAGGGGGCAGAGGGGAGGGGGCAGAGGGGAGGGGGAGGGAGGGGAGGGGAGCAGAGGGGGGGGAGGAGGGGGGGGGGGGGAGGGGGGGAGCGGAGCAGAGGGGGGGGAGCAGAGGGGGAGCAGAGGGGAGGGGAGCAGAGGGGAGAGGAGCGGAGCAGAGGGGAGGGGGGAGGAGGGGAGCGGAGCAGAGGGGAGAGGAGCAGAGGGGAGAGGAGCAGAGGGGAGAGGAGCAGAGGGGAGAGGAGCAGAGGGGAGCGGAGCAGAGGGGAGAGGAACAGAGGGGAGAGGAGCAGAGGGGAGAGGAGCAGGGGGAGCGGAGCAGAGCAGAGGGGAGAGGAGCAGAGGGGAGCGGAGCAGAGGGGAGCGGAGCAGAGGGGAGAGGAGCAGAGGGGAGAGGAGCGGAGCAGTTAAGTAAGAAAATATTTGCCCAAAAAAGTGACACAAAATCACACACACATATACAGGGGGTACCGGTACCGAGTCAATGTGGAGGCTATATACAGGGGGTATCGGTACCGAGTCAGTGTGGAGGCTATATACAGGGGGTAACGGTACCGAGTCAATGTGGAGGCTATATACAGGGGGTACCGGTACCGAGTCAATGTGGAGGTAATATACAGAGGGTACCGGTACCGAGTCAATGTGGAGACTATATACAGGGGGTACCGGTACAGAGTCAATGTGGAGGTAATATACAGAGGGTCCAGGTACAGAGCCAATGTCAAATAAAATAAAATTTAAATTTGTCACATACACATGGTTAGCAGATGTTAATGCGAGTGTAGCAAAATGCTTGTGCTTCTAGTTCTGACAATGCAGTAATAACCAACAAGTAATCTAACTAACAATTCCAAAACTACTGTCTTATTCACAAGTGTAAGGGGATAAAGAATATGTACATAAAGGTATATGAATGAGTAATGGTACAGAGCAGCATAGGCAAGGTACAGTAGATGGTAACGAGTACAGTATATACACATATGAGATGAGTATGTAAACAAGTGGCATAGTTAAAGTGGGTAGTGATACATGCATTACATAAGGATGCAGTAGATGATAGAGTACAGTATATACGTATACATATGAGATGAATAATGTAGGGTATGCAAACATTATATTAGGTAGCATTGTTTAAAGTGGGTAGTGATATATTTTACATCATTTCCCATCAATTCCCATGTGGAGGCTATATACAGGGGGTAGCGGTACCGAGTCAATGTGGAGGCTATATACAGGGGGTCCAGGTACCGGTACCGAGTCAATGTGGAGGCTATTTACAGGGGGCACCAGTACCGATTCAATGTTGTGCGGGGGTAAAGGTAAGTTGAGGTAATGGAGGTATAATGTACATTTAGGTAGGGGTAAAGTTACTATACATAGATAAATCAACAGCGAGTAGCAGCAGTGTAAAAAAACAAAGGGGGTCAATGCAAATAGTCCGGGTAGCCATTTGATAAACTGTTTAGCAGTCTGGCTTTGGGGAAGGAGCTGTTAAGGAGCCTCTTGGACCTGGACGTGGCTTTCCAGAAGCGCTTGCCGTGTGGTAGCAGAGAAAACAGTCTATGTCTAGGATGGCTGGAGTCTAGGGTTGCAAAAGGTTGGAAACTTTATTGATATTTTACATGGGAAGTTAATTCCGGGAATTTGGGGATTTTTGCATAAAATTCATTTAAAAAAAAGTTCTAGGTCTTGTGGCATATTTTGGTTAAACTATCCCACCATTCAATGGAGTTGCAACCCTCTGCATGCATAGTGCACTCTTCCATCACATGTACAGCTGATTCTCAAGAGCTTGCACACTAATGAGATGCTATTGAGCCCAAACTCCTACACTGTCTGAGCCAAGGACTTCATGATCTCTGGTCAGTTTTGATTACAATACTGGGTGAGGTGAATATATTTGATATGACATACATGATTGTTGTTAACTAGTAAATAGTAGCCTACAGCAAAGTGTTTTTAAATCATTTCTAACTTGTTCAAAATTTCTGCTAGTTAGTTTTTGCTACCATGTGGGTTTTAGCTTGCTTGAGCCTGCTAACTGAGGAGTGTTAATTCACCTGTTTCCATGCATGTTTCATTTTAAAAATGCATATCTTACAAATGAGTTGTTTAATCTAACTGCTTAACTTTTTATCTGTACATGGAATTGTATGTTTAAACTTAAAAATAAATACATCTTTACAGGAAAATGCCATGGGCACTATCTGATGTGTGGAGACATTTCACTGCAGCTAATGTAGAAGGAAAAGCTGTGTACATTTGCAAATAATGTGCCAAATCATATGTGAAGAATGCAACAAAATGCAGAATAATCTGGCCAAGTGCATAAAGTTCCCTCACAACAAGCAACCTCTGACAAAAGTCCCTCTAATTCTATTCGAGGAGGAAAATGATGAATCAGACACCATGGTACTTCTGGAATCAGAAGTTTGTTTTTTACTCAATGGAGGAATGTAAATCAGAGAAATGCTGATGAATGTCTTGCTCGAGCTGTGTATGCAACTGGTTCACCTCTGATGCTCACAGGCAATGTGTATTGGTAGAGATTTCTGAATGGTTTTTCACACAAACACCAAAGCATGCAACAGGCTGACCAATACAAGGGTTTTTGAGCCTGACAACGAGCCATCCTCAACAAGGTTGGAAAGTGACATTGAAGATGAGGACTACGGAGTCTGATGTTCAAGAGGTGGACATTGAGGAGGTCCAGGGAGAAGACATGGAAGCCTGAGAGAAAGACAACCAAAGCTTTAGTTTCTAGACTATCATTTTACAGATGTATGTTGAAATGTTTTTGGGAGATGAGGGATCATTGGGGATAATTCAATATTCCCTTTCTTTGGTTGTTTAGTGAAATCACCACATGTGAAGAGTCAACTAATTTAATTAAAGTTTAATTTGGAACTAAATAGTTTTTTTTATTTTCTATTGGAAGGATTTAATAATTTGCAATTATGTCTACTTATGATGAGGTAAAAGGTTATGTTATGTCTCCATATGATATGGTAAATATTTCCAATGCAAAAAACAGCTACATTTAATGGTATTAATATTAATTTGCATACATTCCCATTAATTCCCATGGAAAGTTTCCACCTTTGAATATTCCCCAAAATGTGCAACCCTTCTGGAGTCTGACCATTTTTAGGGCCTTCCTCTGACACCGCCTGGAATAGAGGTCCTGGATGGCAGGAAGCTTGGCCCCAGTGATGTACATGGCCGTACGCACCATCTTCTGTAGCGCCTTGTGTTCGTATGCCAAGCAGTTGCCATACAAAGCGGCCTTTTGAGGGTGAATATGTGTTGTGGTGCCCTCTTCACAATTTTCTTGGTGTGTTTGAACCATGACAGTTTGTTAGTGATGAGAATGGGGGCGTGCTCGGCCTCCCTTTAGCTGTAATCCACGTTCAGCTCTTTTGTCTTGCTCACATTGAGGGAGAGGTTGTTGTCCTGGCACACCACGCCAGTTCTCTGACCTCCTCCCTGTAGGATGTCTCATTGTTGTCAGTGATCAGGCCTACCACCATTGTCTCATCGGCAAACATAATGATGGTGTTGGATTTGTGCGTGTCCACACAGTCGTGGGAGAACAGAAAGTGCAGGAGGGGACTAAGCACGCACACCTGAGGGTCCCCGTGTTGAGGATCAGTGTTGCAGATGTGTTGTTGCCTACCCTCATCACCTGGGTGCGGCCTGTCCAGGATCCAGTTGCAGAGGGAGGTGTTTAGTCCCAGGATCCTTAGCTTAGTGCTGAGTTTTGAGGGCACTGTTGAATGCTGAGTTGTAGTTAACGAACAGCATTCTCACGTAGGTGTTCCTTTTGTCCAGGTGGGAAATGCCAGTGTCCAGTGCAATGGAGATTGCGTCATCTCTGGATCTGTTGGGGCGGTATGCGAATTGTAATGGGTCTAGGCTTTCTGGGAAGATGGTGTTGATGTTTGCCATGACCAGCCTTTCAAAGCACTTCCTGGCTACAGACGTGAGTGCTACGGGTTGATAGTCATTTAGGCAGGTTAACTTGGCGTTCTTGGGCACAGGGACTATGGTGGTCTGCTTGAAACATGTAGGTATTACAGATTCGGTCAGGGAGAGGTTGAAAATGTCAGTGAAGACACTTGCCAGTTGGTTAGCACATGCTAGGAGTATAAATCCTGGTAATCCGTCTGGCACTGCGGCCTTGTGAATGTTGACCTGTTTAAAAGGTCTTACTCACAGTTTTGCTTGCCTTGAAGCAAGCATAGAATGCATAGAAGACTCTTTGCCTGTTTGTCGGAGGGTATAGCGGGATTTCTTAGAAGTGTCCGGATTAGAGTCCCTCTCCTTGAATGCGGCAGTTCTAGCCTTTAGCTCAGTGTGTAGTGCCACCGCTGAGCCACTTGGAAGGCCCGTAATCCATGGCTTCTGGTTGGGATATGCATGTACGTACGGTCACTGTGGGGACGTCGTCTTCATTGCACTTATTGATGAAGCCGGTGACTGAGGTGATATACTCCTTAATACCATCGGATGAATCCCAGAACATATTCCAGTCTGTGCTAGCAAAACAGTCCTGTAACTTAGCATCCGCATCATCAGACCACTTCCGTATTGAGCGAGTCACTGGTACTTCCTGCTTGAGTTTTTGCTTGTAAACATGAATCTCATTTGCCAAATGGAGGGGGAACTTTGTATGAGTCTCTGTATGTGGAGTAAAGTTGGTCCAAAGTTTGATTTCCTCTGGTTGCACATGTGACATGCTGGTAGAAATTAGGTAAAATTAATTTAAAAATGGTCCTGCATTAAAATCCCGCCACTTCCAGTTGAGCATTCTCTTGTTTGCTTATGGCCTTATATGCTGACTAGACCGTCCAGCATTGTACACTTGTTGATGTTGTCCATCCACACCAGATCAGGCTACGCAGGTTGAAATATCAAAACAAACTCTGAACCAACTATATTAATTTGGGGACAGGTCTAAACACATGAAACATTCATAGCCATTTAGCTAGCTTGCTTGCTGTTCCCATCTAATTTGCACAAGGTCCGTTTTTTATGGATCTTTGTAGAATTTTGACCCATTTTGAGTCACACAAAATCGTGTGTTCTTTACTCCTACAGAAAATCCATAGACAAAAGGGAAACCTAGTTAGTTTCTAGTAATCTATCCTCCTCTGCCTCCACTTTCTTCTTCTGTGGATTTTATATGTGGCAACCAACTTTAACCTGTTGATGCTCTGGGGGCGCTATTTCATTTTTGGATGAAAAACGTTCCCGTTTTAAACAAGATATTTTGTCACAAAAAGATGCTCGACTATGCATATAATTGATAGCTTTCGAAAGAAAACACTCTTGACGTGTCCAGAACTACCAAGATATTTTCTGTGCGTGCCCTAGAACGTGAGCTTCAGGCAAAACCAAGATGAGACGGCATCCAGGAAATGAGCAGGATTTTTGAGGCTCTGTTTTCCATTGTCTCCTTATATGGCTGTGAATGCGAGAGGAATGAGCCTGCCCTTTCTGTCGTTTCCCAAGGTGTCTGCAGCATTGTGATGTATTTGTAGGCAGATCATTGGAAGATTGACCATAAGAGACCACATTTACCAGGTGTCCGCCCGGTGTCCTGCGCCGAAATTGGTGCGCAAAAGTCAGCTGCCAGTATTTTTCCATGCGATACAGAGAGGAAAGCAAGCTTCCACGAACTGCATATCAATGAAGAGATATGTGAAAAAACACCTTGAGGATTGATTCCAAACAACGTTTGCCATGTTTCGGTCGATATGTAGTTAATCCGGAAAAAGTTTGACGTTGTAGGTGACTGAATTTTCGGTTCGTTTCGGTAGCCAGACGCAACGTAGAAAACGGAACGATTTCTCCTACACACAGACGCTTTCAGGAAAAACTGCGCATTTGGTATGTAACTGAGTCTCCTCATTGAAAACATCAGAAGCTCTTCAAAGGTAAATGATTTTATTTATTTGGTTATCTGGTTTTTGTGAAAATGTTGCGTGCTAAATGCTACTCAAAATGCAATGCTAGCTTTGCATACTCTTACACAAATTAGTCAATTTCTATGGTTCAAAAGCATATTTTGAAAATCTGAGATGACAGTGTTGTTAAGAAAAGGCTAAGCTTGAGAGCAGACGCATTATTTTCATTTTATTTGCGATTTTCAGAAATCGTTAACGTTGCGTTATGCTAATGAGCCTGAGGCTTTAGTCACGATCCCGGATCCGGGATGGGGAGTTCCAAGATTAAGGTGCATTACCACCACCAACTGGACTGGAGTGTGGGCACCAGTTTATCTTTCAATCACCCACGTGGGTATATGCTCCTAAAAACCAATGAGGAGATGGGAGAGGCGGGACTTGTAACGCATCAAGCATAAAAAAAGGACCAAGTTCTATTTTAGCACCTGGCAATGCAGACGGTCGTTGAGGCGCGCAAACATTTTGGATTAAATGATTTTGCAATGTAACACGAGTGGTGTGGTCAGCTTGTTCAGTGCCATCTTAGTGCCAGCATCAGTTTGTGGTGGTAAATAGACAGCTACGAAAAACGTTGACACTCTTGGAAAATAGTGTGGTCTACAGCTTATCATGAGATACTCTACCTCAGGCAAGCAAAACCTAAAGACTTCCTTAATATTAGAGATAGCGCACCAGCTGTCGTTGACAGATACAGACCACCACTCCTCGTATTACTGGAGGTTGCTGTTCTGTCTTGCCGATGCACGGAAAACCTAGCCAACTGTTTATTATCCATGTCGTCGCTCAGTCGGTGAAACATACGGACATATGGATTGTAAAGGCGGATTATCTACTCGTTGACAAATTTTCACCAAGCACCCGTATCTACGCCCCACCCTGTATCGGTGTCTCCTCTTCAAGCAAATGACTGGGATTTGGACCTGGTCTGGGACGAGCTGTTTATCTTTCCCTCCGAATTGTTAAAGAAGAATTCTTCGTCCAGTACGAGGTGAGAAATCGCTGTTCTGGTGTCCAGATGATCCAGAAGAGACAGTGGCAGAAACATTATGTAAAAAAAGAAGAAGTGAAAACACAAAAACCCAGAATTTGTGTTAGAACGTGTCCTAAATGGCACCATATTCCCTATATAGTGCATAACTTTAGACCAGAACCGTTATAGTGTGGGTTAAACATGCTCCCTGAAGGAGGGGGAAAGGAAAAGGTATTGACCAGCGACCTGCCTGATTAAGGATCCAGAGCCTTCTGAAGAAAGGTATTGATCAGCTGCAAGCCTGATTAAGTATCTAGAGTCTTCTGAAAAAAGGTATTGACCAAATGGACAAAACTGACTAAGGATCCAGAGCTTTCTGAAGAAAAGTCACGACCCGCTACCAGCCTGATGAAAGATCCAGAAGCTTACAATTGGCTCATTTCATCCCCTCTCCTCTCAGGTCCTTGATGTAAATGAGAATGTGTCCTCAAATCAACTGACCTGGTGAATTAAGGGTTAAAAAAGAAAGAAAAGCGTGACTCCAATTTCATGTCGGATAAAAGAGAACGCAACACAACCTTCCAACATGTTGAATCTGGTGCAAAACAAAATAGCAGTAAAATTAGCAGTATTTTTCTGTGTTGTAATTCTTCATGTACACCCAGTCTACCCTATGTATTTATTCTACTCTCACTGGCCCCATCCCTGCACGCACGCACACACACACACACACACACACACACGCACAAAGAGTACAACTAAATAAGGCTTTGGTTTAATGTTTCATCTCTTTAAACACTTTACTCTGCTGCTACCTCCTCCTGTCCTTGTTTCTCTCAGCCCTGTGTGATATTCCTCCACTGATCTGGGGTTTGTTTCAAACATAAGGCAATTTTAATTGCTCTCTTAATTGTTGCGATCGCAGTCCAGCAAATGTAACGTTGCGTTCCTGAATTATATCCGTGTTAGTTGTTGCATAACTGCTGCTGTTATTACCACTAATGCTGTCTTGGAGGTTCGTTTTAAATGACTGTTTTCAATCAAGGTAATGCTGCTTTTGTGTTTTGGATATTTGACATTAGCTTTAAGTACTGCCCAACACCATGCCTGTACAGGTTTGGCTTTGAAGTGTAATTTCTATTTTTTTCCCCATCTGTAATGTCTGGCTAGTAATTATCATGTATGAAGGATTACCCGTTACACATGAGAGGAATTCTTTATATTAGCATAAGACAAACGTACAAAGACATTACTGTAGTCTAATTACTGTGTAAGGACTTTGAATTCATGCGCTCAGTGAGCCAAGTGATCTAAATCGAGGCGTAGACATACACAGCGACAAATGAATCCAATCTTCCTCAGGGACCGTGTTCTCTAGGTACAGACAGTCAAAGCCAGTATATGTTCAGACAAGTTCAGGGAGTTGTAAAAAATAACCTCTCCCTTCTCAGTCCAAACGGGAGGTGACGGTAGGCACAGACCAAAATGTAGACAGATTCCCTGCAACTCTTATTCCCTCTCTGTCCAACACACTCCACTTTCCTAAGAGATGCTGTCTGGGGAGTCAGTCCAACTTCTCGCCCAATCACTTTATGATGTGCTTTTAAATCTGTGTCACCATGGCGCCCTTCTCCATTTGCTGCTCTGTCACCATGGCGCCCTTCTCCATTTGCTGCTCTGTCACCATGGCGCCCTTCACTATTTGCTGCTCTGTCACCATGGCGCCCTTCACTATTTGCTGCTCTGTCACCATGGCGCCCTTCACTATTTGCTGCTCTGTCACCATGGCGCCCTTCACTATTTGTTGCTCTGTCACCATGGCGCCCTTCACTATTTGCTGCTCTGTCACCATGGCGCCCTTCACTATTTGCTGCTGTCACCATGGCGCCCTTCACTATTTGCTGCTCTGTCACCATGGCGCCCTTCACTATTTGCTGCTCTGTCACCATGGCGCCCTTCTCTATTTGCTGCTCTGTCACCATGGCGCCCTTCACCATTTGCTGCTCTGTCACCATGGCGCCCTTCTCCATTTGCTGCTCTGTCACCATGGCGAACTTCACTATTTGCTGCTCTGTCACCATGGCGCCCTTCACTATTTGCTGCTCTGTCACCATGGCGCCCTTCACTATTTGCTGCTCTGTCACCATGGCGCCCTTCACTATTTGCTGCTCTGTCACCATGGCGCCCTTCACTATTTGTTGCTCTGTCACCATGGCGAACTTCACTATTTGTTGCTCTGTCACCATGGCGAACTTCACTATTTGCTGCTCTGTCACCATGGCGCCCTTCAATATTTGCTGCTCTGTCACCATGGCGCCCTTCACATTTGCTGCTCTGTCACCATGGCGCCTTCACTATTTGCTGCTCTGTCACCATGGCGCCCTTCACTATTTGTTGCTCTGTCACCATGGCGAACTTCACTATTTGCTGCTCTGTCACCATGGCGCCCTTCAATATTTGCTGCTCTGTCACCATGGCGCCCTTCACTATTTGCTGCTCTGTCACCATGGCGCCTTCACCTTCACCATTTGCTGCTCTGTCACCATGGCGCCCTTCACCATTTGCTGCTCTGTCACCATGGCGCCCTTCACTATTTGCTGCTCTGTCACCATGGCGCCCTTCACCATTTGTTGCTCTGTCACCATGGCGCCCTTCTCCATTTGCTGCTCTGTCACCATGGCGAACTTCACTATTTGCTGCTCTGTCACCATGGCGCCCTTCACTATTTGCTGCTCTGTCACCATGGCGCCCTTCACTATTTGCTGCTCTGTCACCATGGCGCCCTTCACTATTTGCTGCTCTGTCACCATGGCGCCCTTCACTATTTGCTGCTCTGTCACCATGGCGCCCTTCACTATTTGCTGCTCTGTCACCATGGCGCCCTTCACTATTTGCTGCTCTGTCACCATGGCGCCCTTCACTATTTGCTGCTCTGTCACCATGGCGCCCTTCTCCATTTGCTGCTCTGTAACCATGTCGGTCTCTCAGTGTCCTCGAACCACCATGATTGACTGGCCCACATACAGTAAGACAAGCATGGGGGCTGGTTGCCTTGAACAGACCAAAATAGCAGGCTACTAAGAAGCATATGTCAAACTGTGCACACACACACACACACACACACACACACGCACACACACACACACACACACACAGTTTCAGTGGTAAAGGGTTGTCAAAGACAGAATATTCCTGCATTCTCTGAAAATAAAAAATACCTTGTCTATGTGGCTGCTGTATTCCTTAGGCCTTGGAGAGGCAAAAACAGACTGACTTTTCACCAAGGCCACTCTCACTGTCCGCAATCTCATTTAAAAAAGAATAATAATTCTACAGCTTGGTATTCTCCAAGGGCATGGAGGATAAGTGCAACAAGAAAGCTTACACTAAAAATGAGTCCCATGTCATATCTGTCTGAGCGGCCATAGCAACTGTTTCTCCCAGTTTCTCTCTCCCACATGCTCACGAGGGTTCCTCCTCTGCTGCTGTCCCCCTTGTCCCACTCACACTGTACAGTCTTCTGTCCAGAGAATTAGAAGAAGCTAATTCATTTCGGAATCCATTCCATTCTTATGAAATACAATCATAATTCTCCCTTTTGAAACATATGCTGATTGCACTGGTTTTCTATTAAGATGCTCTAAACCCTCCAATTAATTGTATCCCGGGTCAGCAATGTAAGAAGAACTGATGATCAACTGTGTGTGTGTGTGTGTGTATGTGTGTATGTGTGTATGTATGTATTATTTTCCTGTGTGCTGATTTTAAACGAGTTCTCTTTCATTGCTTAAAATAGACGAGTTCAATTGAAAGGTTAGCGCAAAACCCAATCTGAAAACGTTTTTAATTGTGTTATCTTTAATGATGTGAAACTATTAAAGGGAATTTTTCAGAGTGTTTCTTTGAACTTTGTAGTAATTAAAAGGGGAATATGATGTGGCAATAGCACATAAAAAAAAAACACCTTCCCTTTTTTTGGCAATGAGAATATAACCGCAGGAATCTCACCTTTTTTTTCATCTTTAATGCTTTATTATTGAACACCGAAAGTCATTAAAACATGTAAATCCATCTGTAGAATAGGCTTATCTGGCTATGGAGATCTGGAGTAGCCAGAAATAACCTTTCAGATCAACAACATCTAGTGAGTTGTCTTTTCTCGGCCACCAGAGAGAGCCTCGTAGAAGCATCACAATCCCCAACCTACTAACCAGAACTAGTTCTCTGGTCCAGAATGTACAAGTGAACACAACTAAATATTCAGAGTAATATTTGAACAGGCCAATCACGTGCCGGAGGTATTCAGAGCACTCACTGTAGAGATATTGACAGGTGAAGTTATTGATATTTCCTGGTTAATAAACTGGGCTAGCTATTGGCTAGCTTACCTCTGCTTTAGATATGTTTTTACAGTACGAAGAACAGAAACCATTGTATCTCCTCACTCAGGTATTCACAATCTAGACCAGACCTGGGATCAAATACTATTTCAGGTATTTTAATTAACCAGCCATTGAATTAGCCAAACAGGAAAGGAGCCTTAGACGAGAGATTTTGCCACTGGCCAATGCAGTGAAGCTACAGATGGCTCGGTATGGTCTTTCCTGGGACTCATACACAGCTTGTGTTCATTACACACACCTCAACCAAACTAAGCCCATGGGCGTGACATAGAAAGAGATTAGAACATAGAACATAACACAAAGTCTGCATGAGACTGAATGGTGCATCAGTCCAGGTGATAGACCCAGGTGCTCATAGCACATGACTCCCTAAGCACTATATGGATAAAACAGAGCAACATGCAATACTAAGCATGTTCAGTACTTTATTAGGGAAGAGAAACCCAATGTAACTTAGCTTGTCAACGTCTCGTTTGGCTAATTTCTCTCGTTCTGATGGTTAGCACTTGATTAAATCAGAGCTCTTTAATACAACCATTAAAACAAATAGCGGCAGTTGCGCTAATGAAAAGTAACGCTAATTTAATACTAGAAAAATCCTTTCACAATAGCCTCGATGACTTGGCTCATACTTATGGGTAATTAGCCCATTAACGGCACTTGTAGAGAGCATGAGTATCATGGCTGAATGTCAGCCGCTGTTGAACGATACCTCATATATCTGGTGATGTTGACAGAAGGGCTTTGATAAAAAACTGTTTAGCCTTAGCCTTGCCATCACTGAATGCCTCAAGGGAACCGAGACCAAAAGCTCACAAAAAGAGCAGATTAATTTAATGCGAGGAGTCATGACAGGAAGCAGGCTTGACTTTTTCAAACAGTTCTCAGTGGATTGTGGAGGAGTTAGTTCAAACCAATTGAACGACTTGTATGGGTGTCTGTTGAATCATTAAATCCTTCCACTTTCATGTCCTGCTCTGGTACAAAAAAAAAACAATAATATTAATAAGAACAAAATGAAGTATTTCTTCAGCATTCAGGAGTGTTGCAAGCTTGAGCTAAAGGCCCTAGGAATAGACAGTGCCCTGCAGCAGTCTTAACACATCCCTCTGCCTGTCACTTACCACCACCGTCGCCACCCCACCACTGCTCGTGAGTTTAAGTTACAGGTTACATTTGACTACTTATTCCAAACTACAAAAAGATAAATTGGCAGAAATCAGCAAAACAATGCTCTCTTTACACAAAATCACAAAATAAAACACTATTCACTGTCTCCGTTTAAAGTGGGACGGTTACCATAACGATAACACTCTGAGAACCTCAATCAGGTCTGTGCCCCCGTCTTTAATTGTGCGTTCACATTCCATTCTGATGAGGACATTGTTCAGCTAATTAGTGTAATTAGATTGGTCGCATTTAGCCTGACCCTCAATGGAATCGTGATCCCTCCATGCAGCACCTGACCTTGACTATGATCCACCAGAGTGCTGTGACTGAGTCACTGCCACACAGTTCTCTTGACACAGCACATCGACAGGCAGCAGATCTCAACCCACACTCCACTCTAACCCGGTTTACAATGGCCACATCAATTAGTTACTTGTTTACTCAAGACCACAGGACAGACTGTCAAGTGGAGGCGCGAAGTCACACACACGCAAAGAAACTCACTGTTTGTTAGCGAGGATGGGTTCTTTTCCCATCATGCTTTTTAGTCCACAGTGCCTGCCAGGTCTGCATTATTATAACACAACAGACCAAAGCCCCTGCCTGGGCTATGATGAATGAAATTCCATTATATATGCCCTTCAGCGCTGCGTCTGCGTTTCACAGGATCAGAGGGGACGTTGGGCATTACTGATTCCCCGGGCTGGGTTTTACGCTGCTGGCTGGACCTGCACGGAAGGGCCACTTCCACTGGATCAATGGAAGGTGAAATTTGGAAAACTTTTGCGAGAGCCCTGTCCACCGGACTCTGGGGCCTCTTTCCGCATTCATGAAACAGATGTCTCTTCATTAATAAGTCCAGGTCTGGAGACAGAGAGAGAGTGAGGGAAAGAGAGAAAGAAAGAGGACAGCCTTACATGCACTAAATTAGCCACTCCAGCTCTGATGCACGCACGCACGAGGCAGAGACTCGCTAGCCATGTAATTACTGTGCACTACAGTGAGTAAAGGGACGGTGCTGAACGTTCTTATAGGCTCCATATTTCACTGAGTGTCAACACACTGGGTAGGAATGCACTTAACTTTTATCACACAGTCAGTGTAGCGATAGTGATCACACGTTTAATGCTCCCACTGAGCAACTGTACATTAAATGTTCATGCAAGTTTCCTTAAAGCTCTTAGTTCATACAGTTGACGCACGCACGCACACACTGACTGAGTATCTCTCTCTCAGGATTCCAAATACTGTAAATCTACCAAAGAAAGGTCTGTTAAATTGCTCACTTGAATATATGCAGTTTAAGACTTGAATATATGCAGTTTAAGAAACAAGAATCATGAAATATGCTGTCTAGTGCAGACAAACAATATTCATGTATTGGCAATATCAGAGACTCACTTGGACTCTTCGTTTGAGGATGCTGAGATCTCTATACATGGATACAATTTGTTCAGAAATAGATATGGGGTGGAGCTGTAGTTTACATCTAGAATCATATTCCTGCAAAACAACAGAAGGACCTATTCTAGTTGGTTGCTGCTATAGATTTCATGTGAAATATCTTGATGTAATTTGCTAAATGTTGGATAGGTATCTGATAAAAATAGGGAAATGTATTTTGGGGGAGGTAAATAGATTTTTTTTTAACACCAACTGTTCAATGAAAAATAAATGTATTTCTGTTGCCAATGTATGTAACCTGACCCATGTTATGACATTACCAACCAGAACATAATAGGTCCGGTATCACATGAACTTGTAACGATCACATTTTTACTAAAAAATGGCTGAACATTGTTCTAAAGCTGTATCAGTGGCACGAGGTTGTTGTGATCGTAACTTGGGTGCACTCACTAGGAAAACTAAAATACCAAAGGCATTTGTAATCTACCCAAGGTCCTACAGAGGGTTCAATCAGGACTCATTTGTGGGTGAGATTAAGAATGGGCAATGGTTAGAAGTGTGTAATAAGGATGAGTATAGCTGATAAGCACGCCCCTTTAAGAAATGATTTATGAGTATAGCTGATAAGCACGCCCCTTTAAGAAATGATTTATGAGTATAGCTGATAAGCACGCCCCTTTAAGAAATGATTTATGAGTATAGCTGATAAGCACGCCCCTTTAAGAAATGATTTATGGAGTATAGCTGATAAGCACGCCCCTTTGAGAAAATGCACTGTCAGGTCAAACGGTGCCCCATGGATTGATGTTGAGCTGAGAAATTTCATGATTCAATGTTATGATGCCAAAAAAAAAAAACTCAGCAGATAAATCTGGCACTCTGTTTGATAAGAAAAGTTATTGTGAATGAAGAAATCGTGTGACCAAGCTAAACAAAGGAAAGAAGAAGGGATTCTATCAGCACAACATTGATGAAGTGAAGGGTGATGGGAAAACTGTGGAGAGAACGTTGAAAGCTATTATGGGTAGGAATTTGAATATGTACGCCTCTTGTTAAATCAGAGGGAATATTTATTACAAAACCACTGGACATTGCTTTAATTAATATTTTACAGGCAAAGTGAACAAGTTGAGGAATGCTATGATTCCAACCTATGGCTCCATGTCATATACAGTTGAAGTCGGAAGTTTACATACACCTTAGCCAAATACATTTAAACTCAGTTATTCACAATTCCTGACATTTAATCCTAGTAAAAATTCCCTGTCTTGGGTCAGTTAGGAACACCATTTTATTTTAGTAGAGAGACTGATTTATTTCAGATTTTATTTCTTTCATCACATTCCCAGTGGGTCAGAAGTTTACATACACTGAATTAGTATTTGGTAGCATTGCCTTTAAATTGTTTAACTTGGGTCAAACATTTCGGGTAGCCTTCCACAATTAATTGGGTGAATTTTGGCCCATTCTGTCATGTCTTGTTATGTCTGTTAATTGGGTTCACTCTGTCTCTCTCTGCTGGTATTTTTAGGTTACCTTCTCTGTCTCTCATTCTTCAGCTGTTCTACATCTCCCTAACTAGCTCATTCACTCTTTCACACCTGTTCTCTCTTCCCCTCTGATTAGGTCTCTATTTTCTCTCTGTTCCTGACTTTCAGTGTCTGATTCTTGTTTGTGATCATTTTCATGCCGCAAGCTGTCCGTCCCGGTTTGCTTCCACCTTGTCCTATCCTGCCCGGAGTCTTCCATGGGGCAGGTGCATCCTGCATATACTAACGTTCTTTTTGTTCCATTGACAACGTTGGAAGAGGATTTATGCCATTCCTGTTTTTCATTAAAGAACTCTGTTTTCTGTTAAAACCGCTTTTGGGTCTTCACTCAAGTACATAACACATTCCTCCTGACAGAGCTGGTGGAACTGAGTCAGGAGGACCAAAAACTTTTCAGTTCTGAAACAAATGTTCTATAGGATTGAGGTCAAGGCTTTGTGATGGCCACTCCAATATAGAGGTCGACCGATTATGATATTTCAACGACCAATACCGATTATTGGAGGACCAAAAAAATCTGAAACATTAAATCGGACGATAGATAGATAGATATATCTATCTATATACACACACACAGTGGGGCAAAAAAGTATTTAGTCAGCCACCAATTGTGCAAGTTCTCCCACTTAAAAAGATGAGGCCTGTAATTTTCATCATAGGTACACTTCAACTATGACAGACAAAATGAGGGGAAAAATCCAGAAAAATCACATTATAGGATTTTTATGAATTTATTTGCAAATTATGATCCATTCGCGACCAAGCTTTAACTTCCTGACTGATGTCTTGAGATGTTGCGTCAATATATCCACATAATTTCCATCCTCATGATGCCATCTATTTTGTGAAGTGCACCAGTCCGTCCTGCAGCAAAGCATCCGCACAACATGATGCTGCCACCCCCGTAATTCACAGTTGGGATGGGGTTCTTTGGCTTGCAAGCCTCCCCCTTTTCCTCCAAACATAACGATAGTCATTATGGCCAAACAGTTATTTTTTTGTTTCATCAGACCAGAGGACATTTCTCTAAAAAGTACGATATTTGTCCCCATGTGCAGTCGCAAACTGTAGTCTGTCTTTTTATGGCGGTTTTGGAGCAGTGGCTTCTTCCTTGCTGAGCGTCCTTTCAGGTTATGTCGATATAGGACTCGTTTTACTGTGGATATAGATACTTTTGGACACGTTTCCTCCAGCATCTTCAAAAAGGTCCTTTGCTGTTGTTCTTGGATTGATTTGCACTTTTCGCACCAAAGTATGTTCATCTCTAGGAGACAGAACGCGTCTCCTTCCTGAGCGGTATGATGGATGCGTGGTCCCATGGTGTTTATACTTGCGTACTATTGTTTGTACAGATGAACGTGGTACCTTCAGGCATTTGGAAATTGCTGAAATTGCCTGATTTCTTTTGATTTTCTCATGATTTCAAGCAAAGAGGCACTGAGATTTTGAAGGTAGGCCTTGAAATACATCCAAAGGTACACCTCCAATTGACTCAAATGATGTCAATTAGCCTATCAGAAGCTTCTAAAGCCATGACATCATTTTCGGGAATTTTCCAAGCTGTTTAAAGGCACAGTAAACTTAGTGTATGTAAACTTCTGACCCACTGGAATAGTGATACAGTGAATTATAAGTGAAATAATCTGTCTGTAAACAATTGTTGGAAAAATTACTTGTCATGCACAAAGTAGATGTCCTAACCGACTTGCCAAATCTATAGTTTGTTAACAAGAAATTTGTGGAGCGGTCGAAAAACAAGTTAATGACTCCAACCTAAGTGTTTGTAAAAGTCCGACTTCAACTGTACCCTTATAAAAAATTGCATCATGAAGGAGAGGCAATGTATGTTTGAATTTCACCAAGTAGAAAGGGAAGAGGTAGAAAGGATGCTGTTGTCTCTTTCGGATGACAGGTCACAGATCATCTTGACGCCAAATTGATAGAGTTCCAACTAAACAAATATCAGCCCCAATCGCTCATATGCTTAATACATGCTTGATGTATAGGGTGTGCCCAGAAGTCTGGAAAGAGCCAAAAGGTCATTCCACTACCTAAGGATAAAAAAAATATGCATTCACTGTTCCTAATAGTCATCATATAAGCTTGCTGTCTGTGTTAAAAAAATAATCCAATAATTGACTCATCTGAACAAATCAAGGATTATTTCTCATGTTATGTTCTGACAACGGTGTTCCAGCATGCAAAGAGAGGGGCATTCTACAAGTACGGCCTTAGCACAAATGACAGATGATTGGTTAAAGAGTATGCATAACAGGATGTTAAATGGTGCAGTGTTGCTAGATTTCAGTGCTGCTTTTGATGTAATTGATCATTAACTGTAACTTTGTAAACTCAAATGTTAGAGTTTTAAGTCTGCAGTCCTTTATGGAAAACTATCTATCCAGGAAAAGGCAAAAAGTGTTCTTTAACGGTAACTTTTCAATCAAACAGGAAACCACTCACCCAGAGGCGGCGCTCCTAGTGGCCGGAGACTTTAATGCAGGGAAACTGCAGTTCTACCAAATCTCTAACAACATGTTAAATGTGCAATCAGAGAAAAAAAAATCTAGATCACCTGTACTCCACACACAGAGACGCGTACAAAGCTCTCCCTCGCCCTCCATTTGGTAAATCCGATTACAACTCTATCCTCCCGATTCCTGCTTACAAGCAAAAATTAAAGCAGGAAGCACCAGTGATTCAAAATGGTCAGATGAAGCAGATGCTAAACTACAGGACTGTTTTGCTATCACAGACTGGAACATGTTCCGGGATTCCTCCGATGACATTGAGGAATACACCACATCAGTCACTGGCTTTATCAATAAGTGCATTGAGGACGTCGTCCCCACAGTGACTGTACGTACATACCCCAACCAGAAGCCATAGATTACAGGCAAAATTCGCACTGAGCTAAAGGGTAGAGCTGCCGCTTTCAAGGGCCGTGACACTAACCCGGAAGCTACAAGAAACCCTGCTATGCCCTGTGATGAACCATCAAACAGGCAAAGCGTCAATACAGGGCTAAGATTGAATCATACTACACCGGCTACGACGCTCGTCGGATGTGGCAGGGCTTGCAAACTATTACAGACTACAAAGAGAAGCACAGCCGCGAGCTGCCCAGTGACACGAGCCAACCAGACGAGCTAAATCACTTCTATGCTCGCTTCGAGGCAAGCACTGAGGCATGCATGAGAGCATCAGCTGTTCCAGACAACTGTGTGATCACGCACTCTGTAGCCAATGTGAGTAAGACCTTTAAACAGGTCAACATACACAAGGCTGCGGGGCCAGACGGATTACCAGGACATGTGCTCCGGGCATATGTTGACCAACTGGCAGGTGTCTTCACTGACATTTTCAACATGTCCCTGATTGAGACTGTAATACCAACATGCTTCAAGCAGACCACCATAGTCCCTGTGCCCAAGAACACAAAGGCAACCTGCCTAAATGACAACAGAACTGTAGTACTCACGTCCGTAGCCATGAAGTGCTTTGAAAGGCTGGTAATGGCTCACAATACCATTATCCCAAAAACCTTAGACCCACTCCAATTTGCATACCACCCAAACAGATCCACAGATGACACCATCTCTATTGCACTCCACACTGCCCTTTCCCACCTGGACAAAAGGAACACCTATGTGAGAATGCTGTTCATTGACTACAGCTCAGCGTTCAACACCATAGTATCCTCAAAGCTCATCACCAAGCTAAGGATCCTGGGACAAAACACCTCCCTCTGCAACTGGATCCTGGACTTCCTGACAGGCCGCTCCCAGGTGGTGAGGGTAGGTAGCAACACATCTGCTACGCTGATCCTCAACACTGGAGCTCCCCAGGGGTGCGTGCTCAGTCCCCTCCTGTACTCCCTGTTCACCCACGACTGCATGGCAAGGCACGACTCCAACACCATCATTAAGTTTGCTGATGAGACAACAGTGGTAGGCCTGATCACCGACAACGACGAGACAGCCTATAGGGAGGAGGTCAGAGACCTGGCCAGGTGGTGCCAGAATAACAACCTATCCCTCAACGTAACCAAGACTAAGATGATTGTGGACTACAGGAAAAGGAGCACCGAGCAAGTCCCCATTCTCATCGACGGGGCCGTAGTGGAGCAGGTTGAGAGCTTTAAATTCCTTGGTGTCCACGTCAACAACAAACTAGATTGGTCCAAACACACCAAGACAGTCGTGAAGAGGGCACGACAAAGCCTATTGCCCTCCAGGAAACTAAAAAGATTTGGCATGGGTCCTGAAGGTTCTACAGCTGCAACATCGAGAGCATCCTGACCGGTTGCATCACTGCCTGGTACGACAATTGCTCAGCCTCCGACCGCAATGAACTTCAGAGGGTAGTGTGTACGGCCCAGTACATCACTGGGGCAAAGCTGTCTGCCATCCAGGACCTCTACACCAGGCGGTGTCAGAGAAATGCCCTAAAAATTATCAAGACTAGGAAAAAAAGGATTCTCAACCGTTTTTACCCCCAAGCCATAAGACTCCTGAACAGGTAATCAAATGGCTACCCGGACTATTTGCATTGTGTGCTCCCCCCAACCCCTCTTTTACGCTGCTGCTACTCTCTGTTTATCTTATATGCATAGTCACTTTAACTATATATTAATGTACATACTACGTAAATTGGCCTGACCAACCAGTGCTCCCGCACATTGGCTAACCGGGCTATCTGCATTGTGTCCCACCACCCGCCAAACCCTCTTTTTACGCTTCTGCTACTCTCTGTTCATCATATATATGCATAGTCACTTTAACGATACCTACATGTACATACTACCTCAATAAGCCTGACTAACAGGTGTCTGTATATAGTCTTGCTACTCTTTTTTCAAATGCCTTTTTACTGTTGTTTTATTTCTTTACTTACCTACACACACACACACACACACACACACACACACACTTTTCCTCTTTTTTTGGCACCATTGGTTAGAGCCTGTAAGTAAGCATTTCGCTGTAAGGTTTACACCTGTTGTATTCGCCGCACGTGACAACTAAACTTTTATTTGATCAGTAAATATATTCACTGTGGTGTTTCTCAAGGAAGCTGCCTAGGCCCACTTCTCTACTCAATCTTTACTAATGATTTACTACCTTCAGTAATGAACAAAGCAAGACTGGCAATGTATGATGATGACTTTACAATGTATAGCGCAGCATCAAAATGTAATGAGCCAACAGATGTACTGAGTAGTAAACTAAGAATGGTGTCCGAGTGGGTTGATATGAACAAATTGGTGTTGAACATTTCTAAAGCTAAATGTATTGTATTTGTTTCAAAATATATGCTTGCTGATGATCCCCAATTGAATTTGTCAATGAATAGAACGCATGTAGAGCGAGTGAAGAAAAAAAACCTACTAGGCGTCAGATAATATTGTTATGGGTAAGGGAATTTCTGTTACAAGAAAATGTTCAGAGTATGTAACATCTAGCACTCTGAAACAGGTGATTACATCCCTTGTCCTATCACACTATCCAGTCATCTACAGCAAAGAAAGATATGAAAAAGCTCCAAATGGCTCAAAACAGGGCTGCCAGATCATCTCTTCATTGCTCTAAACAGGGCTGCCAGATCACCTCTTCATTGCTCTAAACAGGGCTGCCAGATCATCTCTTCATTGCTCTAAACAGGGCTGCCAGATCATCTCATCATTGCTCTAAACAGGGCTGCCAGATCATCTCTTCATTGCTCTATCTGTATGAATATTATCCAAATGCATCAGAATCTCTCATGGCTTCATGTTGAAAACAAATTATGATCCAGTCTTCCGATAGTAAATTAAGGGCATATAAAGACAACCCAAGCCAAGGATAAATTCGACATAAATCTACAGTTTTACATAGAGCCATAGCTGAATGGAACTCTTTACCTAATCCATATTTCTCAGGCAAAAAGTAAATCCACCTTCTAGACAAAAATATAAGAACATCTAATGCGATAGACCATATGACTGGAAGGGAAATAGAAAGCATTGAATGTTAAATGTGTTTCCCGTCAATTAAAATACCTGTCTGTATGGTCTACTTGTTAAATGTTTGTAAAGTCTTCACTTAAAATTGTTTGTAATATCTTATTAATTGGTGTTGGACCCCAGGAAGATTAGCTAACGTTACGGTGTTAGCTAAAGGGGACACTAACAAAATTCACAGTGCATTTGGAAAGTATTTAGCAAAGTACAGACTAAAGGGTCTGAATACTTACAGTACCAGTCAAATGTTTGGACCTGCTCATTCAAGGGTTTCTTTATTTGTACTATTTTCTACATTGTAGAATAATAGTGAAGACATCAAAACTATGAAATAACACATATGGAATCATGTAGTAATCAAAAATCAAACAAACAAATCCAAATATGTTTTATATTTGAGATTCTTAAAAGTTTCCACCCTTTGCCTTGATGACGGCTTTGCACACTCTTGGCAGTCGCTCTGCTTTTGGTCATTGTAAATGTTTGGTTTTATTGGACTCTATAGACATGTCATACTCTGACCTTTACTGTATGAAAATCCATTCTAAATCTGCCATAGGATGGAACCATGGGAGACTGCTCACCAAGAGACAGCGATCAAAATGAAAAGACAGCACACCTACATGAACAGTCGTTTAATGTGATGGCGGAGATGCAAGCAAATCAAATGTGATTGTTTTGAACACCTTCAGTGGTATTTTCCCGGATTGGGTAATTGGGATTTATTGATTTAGGATGACATTATTAGGATGTTTTCTGTGTTTGGTGATTAGAGGGAGGGATGGGAGTGCCACCATGCCTTGATTACAGACAGGCAGACAGATAGACAGGCAGACTGGCTGCATCACACAGAGAGAGATCTCCTACCTGCATGGTGCCTCAGCCACATCACATGATGCTGGTCACTGCGAAGCCAAGGAGTGGATGGGAAAACAACAATATGGAGAGATGAGTATGTTAGAGACAAACACGATGAATACATACAACATGAATTGTTTACATGAATTAAATTATATTGTGGATAGCTCAAACATCTCTTGCTACATGAGCAGTAATCTGTGAATTGTCACAAATAAATTTAAAACACCATAAAGTCCCCTAATTCTGACAATATTGTTCTCTGGGGAACTTGTTAAAGAAAAAGGACTGGACATTTGGATGCTTATTGGGTGGCAACATGAAGAGAGGACATAAAGGGACAGATGGCATACATCAGAAATGTGGAGAACGAAGAGAAGTTAACCATGGTTGGAATTAGCATTCTAACGGGACTACGTGCAACACAGGGTAGTGAAGCCAGAGAAGGAGACATCGGAGGACAGAGAAGAATGGGATCAATAGAACGAATATGAGGGAGCAAAAGAAAAGCGAGTAATAAGGGGAATCTAAAAAGGAGACAAGGAGATGGAAAAAGGGGGGGATGAACATGGAGGAGGGGGGGGGCAGAGAAAGAGGGACACAGGAATAGGGATGTAAGAAAGGAGATGAGAACAGAGAGGGGACATAGAATCAATGAGTAATGATGAGTGATGGTGGAGTGACAGTTAGAGAAGAGAACAAAAGGATACAAAGAGGATACAATAACAGTGTGTTCTGGGGAAGGATGAAACATCACTGGTGCCAGACAACAGAAGGCAGTGAAGTAGAATAGAATAGACAAGTAACAAGGGAACTTGAGAGTAGACAACTCTGTTAAAATGGTAATCTGGCTTAACCTTTAACAAAAGGCTGAGGGGGTGAGAGAGAGACAGACTATGAATCATTTAGCGCCCCGTCATCCCTACTGACATCCAGTGGTATGATAGTAATTATATTAACCCGCTCATACAGTCAATTAATATTTGCACCAATCACCATTTGCAGTGAGTCAGTGGGGGCAGATGGAAGAACATCCTACTGATAAGAACAGCAATGAAACCAAATCAAACTTTATTTGTCACATGAGCCAAATACAATACAGACCTTACCATGAAATGCTTACTTACAAGCCCTTAACCAACAATGCAGTTCAAGAAAGACTTAAGAAAATATTTACCAAATCAACTAAAGTAAAAATAAAATAACCAGAACATGGCTATATACAGGGGATACCGGTAACAAGTCAATTTGAGGGGGTACTGGTTAGTACATGTAGGTAGGGGAAAAGTGACTATGCATAGATAATAAACAGTGAGTAGCAGTAACAATAACAAGTCAATGTGCGGGGGTACTGGTTAGTACATGTAGGTAGGGGAAAAGTGACTATGCATAGATAATAAACAGTGAGTAGCAGTAACAATAACAAGTCAATGTGCGGGGGTACTGGTTAGTACATGTAGGTAGGGGAAAAGTGACTATGCATAGATAATAAACAGTGAGTAGCAGTAACAATAACAAGTCAATGTGCGGGGGTACTGGTTAGTACATGTAGGTAGGGGAAAAGTGACTATGCATAGATAATAAACAGTGAGTAGCAGTAACAATAACAAGTCAATGTGCGGGGGTACTGGTTAGTACATGTAGGTAGGGGAAAAGTGACTATGCATAGATAATAAACAGTGAGTAGCAGCAATGTAAAAACAAATAAGCCATCAGTCTTACGGCTTGGGGGTAGAAGCTGTTAAGGAGCCTTTTGGTCCTAGACTTGGCACTCCGGTACCGCTTCCCGTGCGGTAGCAGAGAGAACAGTCTATGACTTGGGTGACTGGAGTCCTTGACAATTTTTGGGGCCTTCATCTGACACCGCCTAGTGTGTAGTTCCTGGATGGCAGGAAGCTTGACCCCAGTGATGTACTGGGCCGTACACACTACCCTCTGTAGCGCCTTACGGTCGGATGCTGAGCAGTTGCCATACCAGGCGGTGATGCAACCGGTCAGGATGCTCTCGATAGGCCAGTTCACTCGAATCACTCGACATTTCCATTTCACAGCAAACAGCCCATCGAGGAGCATGTGCTCTGCTTGCCGGTCAGTGTCATGGCACCATAATATAACAATGATACAGTGCATATAAGCAAACGGACTATTAGCTCAAAGTGGGAGTATCCTGGAAAATTAACTATTTTATCCTCCTCCTCCTCCATTTAGGTTGCCTGCCTGTCTCTTCTCCCACCTCCAGCATCTCCCTGGCCTGCCCGCGTGCATTTAGGCTGCCTGTCCAGTCCATCCTCCTCCCCCTCTCCTCCAGTATCTCCTTGCCTGTGTCTACAGTATCTAGGCTGCCTGCATGTCCTGTCCTCCTCTTCCTCCTCCAGTATATCCCTGCCTGTGTGAACAGTATCAAGCCTCCCTGTCCTATTCCTCATCCTCTTCATCCTGCTCCAGTATCTCTCTGCCTGTGTGTACAGTAACTGGGCTGCCTGTCCTCTCCTGTCCCATCCTCTTCCTCCTCCTGTAGTCAGTGTCATTGTTGAGATTATTATTTATTAACTTGTTCATTGTGCCTAGCTGTTCCTGTCTGTCGGGCCATCTGTCCCCAGCGAGGTGCTGCCTCCCCGTTCTGTTCCCCCTGCCCGCGGGGGAGAAGGGGGACTGCTGGAGCACGCCTCACCTTCTGCTGACAGTCACCCACCGGCCCACCGGGCACTGGCCCACCAGGCACCACGCCTTCTGTCAGCACTTTAGACCATCGTTCGTTACCTTGACAAACTTATCACGGACACCAAGTTCACCCTGCTCACTGGTGCAAAGGCATGACTAATAGAAAGCTGCAACAATGACACTTGTTGGTTACACAGGCCTCCAATCTGTTGGTAACTGGGTCACACAGGCCTCCAATCTGTTGGTAACTGGGTCCACAGGCCTCCAATCTGTTGGTAACTGGGTCCACAGGCCTCCAATCTGTTGGTAACTGGGTCACACAGGCCTCCAATCTGTTGGTAACTGGGTCACACAGGCCTCCAATCTGTTGGTAACTGGGTCACACAGGCCTCCAATCTGTTGGTAACAGGGTCACACAGGCCTCCAATCTGTTGGTAACAGGGTCACACAGGCCTCCAATCTGTTGGTAACAGGGTCACACAGGCCTCCAATCTGTTGGTAATTGGGTCACACAGGCCTCCAATCTGTTGGTAATTGGGTCACACAGGCCTCCAATCTGTTGGTAATTGGGTCACAGGCCTCCAATCTGTTGGTAATTGGGCTACACAGGCCTCCAATCTGTTGGTAATTGGGCTACACAGGCCTCCAATCTGTTGGTAATTGGGTTACATAGGCCTCCAATTAAATCAAATCAAAATCAAATCTTGTTTGTCACATGCGCCGAATAGAACAGGTGCAGACCTTACAGTGAAATGCTTACTTACAAGCCCTTAACCAAACATTTATTTAATACAATTAAGTGTTAAAAACCTCTTAAGGCCAGGGGGCACTATTTTCGTTTTTGGAAAAATAACGTTCCCAAAGTAAACGGGCTATTTCTCAGGACTAGATGTTAGAATATGCATTTAATTGACCGTTTAGGATAGAAAACACTAAAGTTTCCAAAACTGTTAAAATATTGTCTGAGTATAACAGAACTTATATTGCAGGTGAAAGCCTGAGAAAAATCCAATCAGGAAGTGACTCTTATTTTGAAACCCCTGTGTTCCAATGCATCCACATTGCCCATTGAAAGTGATATAAACCAGATTCCTTTTTCTATGGCTTCCCTAATGTGTCTACAGCCACTACACATAGCTTCAGACTTTTATTTTGAAAAATGTTTGTGAACGACAACATTGCGTCAGTGGTCAGGTGGTTGCTCTCAGAGTGTTTTGTGCGTAATAAACAAAGGCGGGCATTGTTCCTCTCGCTCCGACTGAAAAGCCAATTGTCCCGGTTGATATATTATTGAATAGATATTTGAAAAACACCTTGAGGATTGATTATAATAAACGTTTGCCATGTTTCTGTCGATATTATGGATCTAATTTGGATTTTTTTTTTGGCGTTGTCGTGACCGCAATTTCCGATGGATTTCTCAACAAAAAGTGGACAAACGTGGCTATAAAAACAATCTTTATGGAACAAAAGGAACATTTGCTGTCTAACTGGGAGTCTCGTGAGTGAAAACATCCGAAGCTCAAAGGTAAACGATTTAATTTGATTGCTTTTCTGATTTTCGTGACCAAGCTGCCTGCTGCTAGCTAGGCATAATGCTATGCCAGGCTATCGATAAACTTACACAAATGCTTGTCTTGCTTTGGCTGTAAAGCATCATTTCAAAATCTGAGATGACACGGTGATTAACAAAAGGCTATGCTGTGTTTCACTATATTTCACCTGTGATTTCATGAATATGAATATTTTCTATTAAGATTTTTTTGTCCGTTGCGTTATGCTAATTAGTGTAGTTGATGACAATTCTCCCGGATTCGGGAGGAGTAGTTTCAAGAGGTATTTACAAAAATCTACTTTTGTAAAAAAAAAAAAATTACCAATGGTTAAAGAGCAACAATAAAATAACAGTAACGAGACTATATACAGGGAGTACCGGTACAAAGTCAATGTGCGGGGGCAACGGATAGCACGCCCCTTTAAGAAATGATTTGAGTATAGCTGATAAGCACGCCCCTTTAAGACATGATTTATGAGTATAGCTGATAAGCACGCCCCTTTGAGAAAATGCACTGTCAGGTCAAACGGTGCCCCATGGATTGATGATGAGCTGAGAAATTTCATGATTCAATGTTATGATGCCAAAAAAAAACTCAGCAGATAAATCTGGCACTCTGTTTGATAAGAAAAGTTATTGTGAATGAAGAAATCGTGTGACCAAGCTAAACAAAGGAAAGAAGAAGGGATTCTATCAGCACAACATTGATGAAGTGAAGGGTGATGGGAAAACTGTGGAGAGAACGTTGAAAGCTATGGGTAGGAATTTGAATATGTACGCCTCTTTTGTTAAATCAGAGGGAATATTTATTACAAAACCACTGGACATTGCAAACTACTTTAATTAATATTTTACAGGCAAAGTGGACAAGTTGAGGAATGCTATGATTCCAACCTATGGCTCCATGTCATATACAGTTGAAGTCGGAAGTTTACATACACCTTAGCCAAATACATTTAAACTCAGTTATTCACAATTCCTGACATTTAATCCTAGTAAAAAGTCCCTGTCTTAGGTCAGTTAGGATCACCACTTTATTTTAAGAATGTGAAATGTCAGAATAATAGCTGAGATAATGATTTTATTTTATTTCTTTCATTACATTCCCAGTGGGTCAGAAGTTTACATACACTCAATTAGTATTTGGTAGCATTGCCTTTAAATTATTTAACTTGGGTCAAATGTTTCGGGTAGCCTTCCACAAGCGTCCCACAATAAGTTGGGTGAAATTTGGCCCATTCCTCCTGACAGAGCTGGTGGAACTGTTAGGTTTGGAAGCCTCGCTCGCACACGCTTTTTGCAGTTCTGCCAACAAATGTTCTATAGGACTGCGGTCAGGGCTTTGTGATTGCCACTCCAATACCTTGATTTGGTTGTCCTTAAGCCATTTTTCCACAACTTTGGAAGACCCATTTGTAACCAAACTTTAACTTCCTGACTGATGTCTTGAGAATTTGCTTCAATATATCCACATAATTTCCATCCTCATGATGCCATCTATTTTGTGAAGTGCACCAGTCCCTCCTGCAGCAAAGCACCCCCACAACATGATGCTGCCACCCCCGTGCTGCACGGTTGGGATGGTGTTCTTCGGCTTGCAAGCCTCCCCCTTTTCCTTCGAAACATATCCATGGTCATTTTGGCCAAACAGTCCTATTTTTGTTTCATCCGACCATCGGACAATTCTCCAAAAAGTATGATCTTTGTCCCCATGTGCAGTTGCAAACCGTAGTTTGGCTTTTTTTTAACAACCTCTCCCTCAACGTGAGCAAGATAAACGAGATAATCGTGGACAACAGGAAAAGGAGGGCAAAACACGCCCCCATTCACATCGGCGGGGCTGTAGTGGAGCGCATTGAGAGTTTCAAGTTCCTGGGTGTCCATTTCACCAACAAACTGTCATGGTACAAACACACCAAGAAAGTCGTGAAGAAGCACGACAACACCTTTTCCCCCTCAGGGGACGGAAAAGATTTGTCAATATCAAAAGATTAAAGCTTTGGTCCCCAGATCCTCCAAAAGTTCTACAGCTGCACCATCGAGAGAATCTTGACTGGCTGCATCACCGCCTGGTATAACAACTTCTCAGCATTCGACCGTAATGCACTACAGAGGGTAGTACGTACAGCCCAATACATCACTGGGGCCAAGCTTCCTGCCATCCAGGACCTATATACTAGGCGGTGTCAGAGGAAGGCCCAAAAAATTGTCAAAGACTCCAGTCACCCAAGTCATAGACTGTTCTCTTTGCTACCGCACGGCAAGCGGTACCGGAGAGCCAAGTCTCAGTCCAAAAGGCTCCTTAAAAGCTTCTACCCCCAAGTCACTCCACTCCTACTTACATGTACAAATTACCTCAACTAACCTGTCCCCCCCTGCACATTGACTCGGTACCCCCTGTATATAGCACCATTATTGTTATTTTATTGTGTTACTTTAAAAAAAATGTTTATTTAGTAAATATTTTCCTATCTCTATTTTCTTCAAACTGCATAGTTGGTTAAGGGTTTGTAAATAAGCATTTCACTGTAAAGTCTGTTGTATTCGGCGCATGTGACAAATAAAGGAGGGGGAGGGGGGCTGGAAGGGCACTACAGGAAGTGGCTAGCAGCAGAGCAGAGAGGTGCTAGGAGGCGTGTAGCCCTTCTCCTCTGGGACGACTTCTCATTATTGTGAACATGGTAGTTGTTCAGATTGGCCCACGCTCGCCTGGCCAGGAGCCAGCGCACTTATCTCAATTTAATCCTGTATAATGATTCAGCAGAGAGCAACTCTTAAATTATCGGCAGACACACTCTCCACTAAACACAACACAAGCACGCACAAATGATCACGGGCATCACGCACAGCAGCCAGACAAACTCAAACAGCACAGATCCCCAAAGAAAAAAGGAACATGCACTTTCCTCCTGGCTTTGAAACTAGCGACTTTGTGATGTGAGTTGGTATACACATAATACAACCTAGAGAATATGACAAGCAATGTTCTCAGACGATGAAATCATTTACCAACCCCAACCTTCAGAAGTGGTTAGACTCCACAGTCCAGCGGTATTTCACAGGTTGTTTGTATCACTATACTCGTCTGTGTATGGTTGCATGTCTGAACCAGGCAACAAGACGAACCTCGGTGGGAAACCCAAAAAGGATCAAAGGGATGATAGACAGACACAGAAACACCCCCCCCCCCGACAGACACACACACACCCCCCGACAGACACAGACAGACACAGAAACACACACACCCCCGACAGACACAGAAACACACACACACAGAAACACACACACCCCCCGACAGACACACAAAAAACACCCCCCAGACACAGAAACAGACACAGAAACACACACACCCCCCCGACAGACACAGAAACACACCCCCGACAGACACAGAAACACACAGCCCCCGACAGACACAGAAACAGAAACACACACACCCCCCGACAGACACAGAAACACACACACCCCTCCGACAGACACAGAAACACACAGAAACACACACCCCCGACAGACACAGAAACACACACACCCCGACAGACACAGAAACACACACCCCCGACAGACACAGAAACACACACACCCCCCGACAGACACAGAAACACACCCCCCCGACAGACACAGAAACACACACCCCCAACAGACACAGAAACACACCCCCGACAGACACACACACAAAACACACCCCCCGACAGACACAGAAACACACACACCCCCGACAGACACAGAAACACACACACACCCTCCGACACACACACCCCCCAGACAGACACACACACACCCCCGACAGACACAGAAACACACACACCCCCGACAGACACAGAAACACACACACCCCTCCGACAGACACAGAAACACACACACCCCGACAGACACCGACAGACACAGAAACACACACACCCCCGACAGACACAGAAACACACACACCCCGACCGACAGAAACACAGAAACACACACACCCCGACAGACACAGAAAACACACACCTTTGACAGACACAGAAACACACCACCCCCCAGACACAGTACACAGAAACACAGAAACACACACCCCGACAGAAAACTTTCATCCCTGACATACCGAAACCCTCGACCACAGAATACCGCCCCCCAGACACAGAAACACACAGCCCACTGACAGACTGTTCACACACACACACCTCCAGTCAGACACAGGTGCCAACACACACCCCCGCAGGCACAATCACACACACACACACACACGACAGACACACACACACACCCGACAGACACAGAAACACACACACAGACACAGAAACACACACACCCCGACAGACACAGAAACACACACACACAGAAACACACACACCCCTGACAGTCAAACACAACAGCTCCCCGACAGACACAGAAAGGGGACAGCCCCCGACAGACACAGAAACAAACCACAGTCATAGAACTGAAATGAATAGAAACAAGGGCAGAACCTGGGTATACCCATCATGCAACAGGACCACAATATGAACCAAAGGGAAAGCCCCCGACAGACACAGAAACATACACACAGACAGAAACAGAAAATGAAACCAGTGATGAAACAGAAACACAATGAAACACAGAAACTAGCAGAGAGGAGACACAGAAACACACACAGGTTCCGACAGACACAGAAACACCACACTGCAGACCAGGATCACAGAGAAACAAACACTCGACAGATCAGCCAGAGGTCAGCCAGGGCATGAGGCAGTGACCTCCGCTCAGCCGACACAGGACGATGAGGTGGGAGGAAGAAGGCTGACAGGAAAACAAGGCTTACGGGGGTGGAATGATTGGGGGTCAGACACAGAAACACAAGCCCCCCAGACACAGGGTGGGTAAACACAGCAGTACCTTAACTGGGAGACACAGGGCCTAGCTGGACACAGAAACACAGGGCCTAGCTGGACACAGTGCCAGGGCCTAGCTGACAGACACAGAAACACACAGCCCCGACAGACACAGAAACAGGGCCAGCTGGTCTACAGACACAGAAACACACACCACCCCGCTGGACACAGAAACACCACACCCCGACAAGACACAGGAAACATACACACCCCGACAGACACAGAAACACACAATGCAGCTCCACCTTTGTACACTAAACATACCGCCCTCCCTGCTATACCGCCCTGTAGGTACAGCCCACTGTCTGTTCACTCCTCCAGTCCACCTGGTGGACAGGCACAATCACACACACACACAGGACCAGGAGTTACACACACACTTGTGACATAGGACCAGGAGTTAGTCCTGTGTCAAAGCAACAGCTCTGTTAGTTGGTGGACCAGGAGTTAGTCCTGAAATGAATAGAAACAAGGGCAGAACCTGGGTATACCCATGACGTAGGACCACAATATGAACCAGGAGTTAGTCCATACTGAAATCCTAATGAAACCAGTGAGGACCAGGAGAGGTATGTGGCTAGGTTCCTGCACCTGGACAGAGGACCAGCCAGAGGTCAGCCAGGGCATGAGGCAGTGACCTCCGCTCAGCCGACACAGGACGATGAGGTGGGAGGAAGAAGGCTGACAGGAAAACAAGGCTTACGGGGGTGGAATGATTGGGGGTCGAGGGTCAGACTGAGAAGAAGGTTGGGTGGGTAAAGGTCTAGCAGTACCTTAACTGGGAGATGCCAGGGCCTAGCTGGTCTACAGTGACCAGGAGCCTAGTCCTGTCTGACAGGACCAGGGCCTAGTCCTGGTCTGACAGGACCAGGAGCCTAGCTGGTCTGACAGGACCAGGAGTTAGTCCTGGTCTACAGTGACCAGGAGTTAGCCCTACAGACGTACGGACCAGGATCATACTCCAGTTGACAATGCAGGACCAGGACAACCAGGACAGGACAGGACACAACAGGACCAGGAGTTAGTCTTGTGACATAGGACCAGGAGTTAGTCCTGTTGACGTAGGACCAGGAGTTAGTCCTGTTGACGTAGGACCAGGAGTTAGTCCTGTTGACGTAGGACCAGGAGTTAGTCCTGTTGACGTAGGACCAGGAGTTAGTCCTGTTGACGTAGGACCAGGAGTTAGTCCTGTTGACGTAGGACCAGGAGTTAGTCCTGTTGACGTAGGACCAGGAGTTAGTCCTGTTGACGTAGGACCAGGAGTTAGTCCTGTTGACGTAGGACCAGGAGTTAGTCCTGTTGACGTAGGACCAGGAGTTAGTCCTGTTGACGTAGGACCAGGAGTTAGTCCTGTACACGATGGTCTCCTGGTCAGTTCACAAGGTCAGGAAGAAACATCTGTCTTCCTTCACATAACCTTCCTCTGATCCAGTATGGATCAGTGCCAAAGCCTGCATGCCTTTACGTCTCCCCCTGGGTTGCACCTGCCTCACTTACCGCCCTCCTGTGTTTACAAGACCCTGGCTGCGTCTGGGCGGTGGGGGGAGCTGCTGCAGCTGTACAGCAGGCAGATGGAGGGACCTCTGCCAGTAAAAATTGATGGTCACCGTAAAACCACTGTAAAAACCCTCTTCTGTTCAGGGCCCTAATAACCCTGCCTCCGCCCAGACCACACCTCCAGGGCCCGCCCCACACTCCCCTGGCATTACATCAGGCTTAATGGTGCGTCTGCTCCTCATCCCATCCCCCCTTGCTAGACTCAGTGTCAGGAGCCCGAGAAGAGTTATGGTTAAGAGCTGTGCTCTGGACACAGGCGAGAACTCATTCAATCACCTTAGCATGCACTGATATGTGGCCTGGGAGAAGGAGGACAGAGCCAGTAACAAAAAGATGGGCCGGGATACAGATGGAGGGACAGCAGAAAGAGGAGGGAGTAGAGGGAGAGTGTGTATGGAGAGGAAGAAGAAGACTTTCTGCCATGCTGTACCATTAGTCGGGAGAGGCAGAGGTTGATCCAGAACTGGGGACGAGACGGAGACCTAAATTAGCTGGTTAAGGATACGGACAGGAGAAGAACAATCTTAGCTTAAATAAGTACCAGTGGAGACCAGTGACAATGTCTGCTGAAGAGGCTTATGTCGTGAATATTTAGGGCAAACATTTATGGAGATTTCACTCTTGAATTGCAATACTAAAAATATCAACACTTTGCGTCTCTCAACCAAACTTCAGGTATAAAAAAGACTAGGACAGGAATACGTACAAGAAGTCCCACTATGACCTCCAGTCATCAAACGAGAAAAGGGACAATATAGGAATAAGTTGGAGTCATACTACACAGGGTCTGACGCCCACAGCATGTGGTAGGGGCTACAGTCCATTAAAGATTACAACAGAAGAACTAACCTTGATCTGCCCAACGATGCCTCTCTACCAGACAAACTCAATGCATTTAATGCACGCATTGAAAACAAAAACATCAAGGTGGTTATGAGGGCCATCACTGACCCAGAGGATTGGGTGATCTCACATCTGTAATCATGAAGTGCTTTGATAATCTGGTTATGGCACACATTAACTCCATCATCCCAGACCCATTCCAATTTGCATACCGCCCCAACAGATCCATAGATAACACAATCTCAATAAGAGATTTAAATAAGAGGAACACCTATGCGAGAATGCTGTTCATTGATGACAGCTCATGGCAGAGGGTGGTGCTACAGCCCAGTACATCACTCGGGGAGAGCTCCCTGCCATCCAGGACATTATATCAGGCAGTGTGATAGGAAGGCCCGGAAAATCGTTAAAGACTCCAACCACCCAAGCCAAAGACTATACTCTCTACTTCTGCATGGCACGTGGTACCGTTGCATCAAATCTAGCACCAACAGGCTCTTGAACAGCTTCTATCCCCAAGCAATAGGACAGATAAACAGCTAACAAAAGAGCAACACTGACTTTCTGAGTTGACCTTGTATCCTCTTCCTGAGTTAACCTTGTATCCTCTTCCTGAGTTGACCTTGTATCCTCTTCCTGAGTTTACCTTGTATCCTCTTCCTGAGTTTACCTTGTATCCTCATTCTGAGTTAACCTTGTATCCTCTTCTTGAGTTAACCTTGTACCCTCATTGACCTTCTTATCCACATTCAGTTAACCTTGTATCCTACTCTGAGTTTCTTATATCCTCTTCCTGAGTCACCTTACCCATTCTGAGTTATACATATCTACCTCCATCACTCCAGTATTCATCCCTACTCTGTTTCTTATATCCTGTTGCCTAGTCACCTTACCCTTATACATATCTACCTCCATCACTCCAGTATCCCGGCACATTGTAAATACGCTATTGGAACTGACCCTGTATATAGTACGGTATTGAACTGACTCTGTATATAGTATGGTATTGGAACTGACCTTGTATATATTGTGGCAAACCTCTTCAAGGTTAGGAGCGTTTGTCACAAATTAAGTGGGAAACTGTCACCAAAATCACCTCAGAATGAGAGTTCTTTCGAACAGGACGGTACCTGTGTGTTTGTTTCTCCGTCCGGGTCCACCCAGGCTGCAGGCTAAGTCAAGGATAGCAGGGTTCGGTACACAAATAGGGTTCTCGGTAGGTTCAGGTCCAAACGCCAACAGGTAAGTCCAAAACAGTCCAGCTCATACACGGTAAATCCAGCCGATATATATCGCCTCTTTCTCTATGGTTCACAGATCCTTCCAGCACTCTCTCTCTTCCTGGTTTGTCTTGACCCTTAATCTGTGGGTCAGCCCCAACTTCTGAGGGTCCCCCTTGCTTCTGGGAATTATAGTTTTAGCAGTCGGCCATTTTGTGATCTGTAGTTCTGTCAGGGGTGGCCATTTTAGTGAACGGGCAGAGCCCGTTTATTAGTTCTGCTCTCACATATCTGCCATTTATCACTCGACCCCCTTCTTTGCCACAATATATATTTTATTTTATTTATTTAACTAGGCAAGTCAGTTAAGAACAAATTCTTATTTTCAAAGACAGCCTGGGAACAGTGGGGTATGGTATTGAACTGACATTGTAAAATCAGCAAAAAAAAAGAAACGTCCTCTCACTGTCAACTGCGTTTATTTTCAGCAAACTTAACATGTGTAAATAATTGTATGAACATAACAAGATTCAACAACTGACATAAACTGAACAAGTTCCACAGACATGTGACTAACAGAAATGAAATAATGTGTCCCTGAACAAAGGAGGGGGGGTCAAAATCAAAAGTAACAGTCAGTATCTGGTGTTGCCACCAGCTGCATTAAGTACTGCAGTGCATCTCTTCCTCATGGACTGCACGAGATATGCCAGTTCTTGCATGAGATGTTACCTCACTCGTCCACCAAGGCACCTGCAAGTTCCCGGACATTTTTTGGGGGGGGGGGATGGCCCTAGCCCTCACCCTCCGATCCAACAAGTCCCAGACGTGCTCAATGTGATTGAGATCTGGGCCATTCGCTGGCCATGGCAGAACACTGACATTCCTGTCTTGCAGGAAATCACACACAGAATGAGCAGTATGGCTGGTGGCATTGTCATGCTGGAGGGTCATGTCAGGATGAGCCTGCAGGAAGGGTACCACATGAGGGAGAAAGATGTCTGTCTTCCCTGTATTGCACAGCGTTGAGATTGCCTGCAATGACAACAAGCTCAGTCCGATGATGTTGTGACACACTGCCCCAGTCCATGAAAGAACCTCCATATCGATCCCGCTCCAGAGTACAGGCCTCGGTGTGTAACGCTCATTCCTTCGACGATAAAAGTGAATCCGACCATCACCCCTGGTGAGACAAAACCGCGACTCATCAGTGAAGAGCACTTTTTGCCCGTCCTGTCTGGTTCAGCGACGATGGGTTTGTGCCCATAGGCGACTTTGTTGCCGGTGATGTCTGGTGAGGACCTGCCTTAAAACAGGCCTACAAGCCCTCAGTCCAGCCTCTCTCAGCCTATTGTGGACAGTCTGAGCACTGATGGAGGGATTGTGCGTTCCTGGTGTAACTTGGGCAGTTGTTGTTGCCATCCTGTACCAGTCCCACAGGTGTGATGTTCGGATGTACTGATCCTGTGCAGGTGTTGTTACACGTGGTCTGCCACTGCAAGGACGATCAGCTGTCCGTTCTGTCTCCCTGTAGCACTGTCTTAGGCGTCTCACAGTACGGACATTGCACTTTATTGCCCTGGCCACATCTGCAGTCCTCATGCCTCCTCGCAGCATGCCTAAGGCACGTTCACGCAGATGAGCAGGGACCCTGGGCATCTTTCTTTTGGTGTTTTTCAGAGTCAGTAGAAATCCTCTTCAGTGTCCTAAGTTTCATAACTCTGACCTTAATTGCCTACCGTCTGTAAGCTGTTAGTGTCTTAACGAGCGTTCCACAGGTGCATGTTCAATAATTGTTTATGGTTCATTCAACAAGCATGGGAAACAGTCTTTAAACCCTTTACAATGAAGATCTGTGAAGTTATTTGGATTTTTAGGAATTATCTTTGAAAGACAGGGTCCTGAAAAAGGGATGTTTCTTTTTCGAGTTTATATAGTATGCTAACTTACTTCATTTTTTCCTATTCTAATTTCTTGTGTTTTTTTTTCTAGTATTAGATTGTTATTGACTATTGCATTGTTGGGTTTAGAGCTGGCAAGAAAGGCATTTCACTGTACTTTTGCACGTGACATTAAAACTTTAAACTATATTGAAATTACTGTGATATTGATTCATTTTATTATATTCAACCCATTCAAACCTTTGCGACCGTCAAACTGTTCCTTAAAAAAACACTTCCCAAGCCTCCAGAGTGGCGCACCAGTCTAAGGCACTGCATCGCAGTGCTAGAGGCGTCACTACAGACCCGGTTTCGATCTCAGGCTGTATCACAACCCGCCGTGATCGAGAGTCCCCTAGGGCGGCACACAATTGGCCCAGCGTCGTCCGGGATAGGGTAGGGTTTGTATATTCTCCCAGTCTGGTTTTATCAAAAACATTGTACCTTCACAATTCACACAGACATCTCCGTCCTACTCTTCCACAGTTTCAATCTCAAATCCTGGCCCATATAGCTGTCAATAGTACATTATTTTCCGTTCCTAACTCTCACTCACAGCTCCCTCTGAAGCTCATGTCCTCAAGCCTGGCTCCTCGTTCATAGACACACTATGATTGCACCGAGAATAAACCGACAACAGATAAAAACAACACAATCAAAACAGAGAAACTAAACGGGGTAGTTTTGTTGTGGGAAGTGCGTTGCAGTGGAAGACTCTTCTTACACCCCTGGTGCGCTCCCATCTCTCCAGCTGGGATCAGAGATTAGGAAAGAGTGGAAAGCTCTGAAGGTGCCTCTCGGAATTCTAAAAGCGTTGCGAACGGAGTTCAGGGCCGAAGAGAGACGTGAGAGATGTAGGAATCACCAGAGGAATCCCAACAGGGGGTGTTTGGCTGGGGGGAGAGGCATCCTTAAACACAGTTTTGTCTGGACACAACATCACAGGGATTTTAAAGGGAGGGGTCAAGGGTTCGTCGGTGACAGAAAAAGTTCAGAATGGCCAGCTTTGAGCAGTTTGAGGCTGGGACTTGAAATGGTCGCCATGCATCTTTAGACAGGTGTCTACAGAACAGTGGAGAACAGAGAGGGTGGCACTGCCAGGGCCTGGCGGCTTGCTCTCAGCACAGAGACCCCTGCTGGGACCTGACTGGCACAGTGGGCACATGGCACGGGGATAGCCGTCTGCTCCATGTTCATGGAGCCTCTATAATAAGTCTGTCATTGCTAAAAGCAGATTAATGCCTGTGAGAGCAATCTTTAATTTAACATCATATCTCTCTTATAGGAAATTATCTCTTAAGTGTTTTTCCCCATTTTAAAGTCTCCAACAGTTTACAGGCACACTATACATTCCGGGCCTTCCAGCGATCCCCTTCATCCTTTTAAATAGCGTAAAGCTGAGCGATTAAGCAACATTTCTGTTATTTTCTGTTTTTTAAACAACTAATTGACCGATATTGGTTCAATTATTTGAATTCCATTTAGTTTGGTTTCTCTAGAAAGAAATCAGATCTGATGTAGTAGTGAGCTGTAGTTTCCAACAGGCCTATATTCTACACAGTTTAGCGCATAAAACGTGGCAATTAACTACAATAACCATAATTCATTGCGTGTCCACTTGTCCGGTCTGTGTGGGGCGCGGAGAATGTGAGAGACAGCAGAATGTGCGATTGAGAGGGATAGAGAGCAGTTGCTTCGTGAGGTATCTCTATCTGAAAATACATGATCTAAGTAATTGATAGTTGTTATTCAGCAGTCATAAAAGTAGGCCTTATTTACTTTGAAGAACTACTAAGATAGTGATTTTGTCAGACAGCGTAGGCAGCAGCTCTGTAGTGATGAGATGATGACTTGGAATGAAATAATAAAGTCATCAAATAAAATAAATGTAATAGACACAACAACTGGAATAAGTCGTGAATATATTATTGTTAATAAGTGATAAGCAGTTACAGCACTCAACCAACTTAATTCATAGTGCATTTAATCTTTAAAATAATAATATCTAAACCGAAATCTTTATTTTTTAAAATAATCCAACCGAAACGAGCTCAAAAAGCACTAAAGTAGCGACAACAGTGACTACTAGAAGACTAGACAGAGGGGAAGAAAAGAAAGAGGGACAAAGTGTTGCACATCAAGTACTTTTTTGATTCCCTATAAAACGTCCCCTCTTAAGAAAGCCAATGAAAATTGGCTTGGATAAAGAAAGCAATCTCAATTGATTTAAGCCCCTGAAAAACTTTCAAATAGCCTGTACCTCGAGCTCTTAAACGTCTCTGGAGGACATAAATCTCTCTCTCTCTCTCTCTAATCCTTAAATACAGTCTGAAGAAGCGAGAGGATTCACATCTATTCAGTTTGTCGAGTCATTCGAATGCCTTGCTCCCCAGTTGTCACTTCAGTTATTACTTTCAAACCCAATTCTTCCTCCCTTCATTGCTCCACCTATGTAGGAGGAACATGCCCTTCCGGCTGCATGGCTTCATAACTTCCCAGGACTTTGAGAAGTCTTTGCTCCAGAGCCTTTGGGAGCAGGGTGGACAGGACTGATGCCAAAAACAGTGTCCGGTGGAAGGGAAACAGGGCAGGCCAGTCCCTGGTGGTGTTGGGGGGCCTGGAAGGAGAGAGGACAGCACTAGCTCTGCCTGTAAGCTAATTAGCTCTGATGGAGAGAGAGAGAGGGAGGGAGGGAGAAAGAGAAAGAGGGAGGGAGAGAAAGAGAGAGAGGGGGAGAGAGAAAGAGAGTGCTCCAGAAAAAAATTCAATAACAAGACGACCTCCTGAAATCGCACCAGCCTTTCGAAATAGCTGACCCACTTGTGGACACACTTTCTATATCTGCCTGTCCTCGATGCAGTAACCTATATAGGTTAGCAGTATCTACACACGGGAGACTAAAAATGGGCAACTCATCTGCTGCTGCTGAGTAAAGTAACCTGTAAAACTAGGCAACGGGTCGCCAGCTGGTGCCATGATCATGTACGGTTTAGAATGTGGTCATGTGGAATGCATGTTTCAGTACATTAAACAGCTGATATATCCACAGTGTGTGAGAGGGGACACACATCTTCACACGACACTTTTATTAACTCCACCACTTCTCTAAAAAGAAGAGGGACGCTTGAGAAGAACAACAGCCCCTAAGACTTACGGAACGCAATAGCATAATATATGCGGGTTCTTGTCACCGGCACAATCTCCACTTCGCACCGTGTTCTTTTCAGTGATGACACTCAAGGCCAAGTATAATGGGGTGCTGACACACATTTGTGTTGCATTAGGCCCCGAACCGACAGAGAGGCAATTACAGGGGGCCATTTGAATGTGCATTATGGAAACACATTAGTAAGAATAGCAAACAAAGACTAGAGACATTTAACGAGGAGAAGAAAAAAGACACACAAGCTTATCTTTCTATGGGCCCAGAAATGCTGCGGCCACTAAAAGCCATCTCGGAGTGATAGAAGATAAATGATGGCGATGTTGAACCCTGCTTTCAGTGCTTTCTCCTCTGCTTAGCTGTAGGCAAACAGCGTGTGACGGCAGCAATATAAATGAGGACTAACAGCACCCCTCCTCCAAGACAACCACCATTCCCAGGTTTAACAAAGTGATTAAGTGACCATTTTGGTCTGTATGTGCTTCGCCACATTGTACAGACAAACCTTTCGTACAAGAAACTCCTAGAGTTAATAAAAGAGCACACATAGCCGACACGCACGTTTTGTTGTCAGTCACATCGTGTCATTTTCAGAACTGTATCTTAAATCTAGTTATGCGGTCATCATGAGAAACATGTTGATGCGTGCTGGGTGTGTGTGTAAAGGACTACTTAGCCTAGTTAAAGGTGCACTATGCAGAAATTACAATGCCATTTCCTGGTTGCTAAAACCCCTAATTTCAGTTTATGTGACAAACTAAGCTAGTGTAGTGTAGAGAATCATTGTACCATCTAAACCGCCATGAAATGTATTTTTTCCATCACAAAAATATTGTATTTTCAGCTGTTTGAAGCTGGTGTACAAAACCGAAAGTAAAAGACGCAAAGATGAAACTTAAGAACGGGAAGCATAGAAATAGCGTACATAGAACAGATCTACCACTTCTTAGACTTACTTTCAAGTAGAATGACAGATCTATAACTCACATTTCTATGTGGATTTGGTCACGTTGCCCCAAACATTTACATATTGCAACTTTAAAAACGATATCCATTGTAAATTGTGTGCACAGTGGGGAAAGTTTCCAGAGACAACTAGGAAGAAGCAAACTCGGTATGCTTTTTGTTGTTGTTGTTGTTGTTGCTATTGCAGGAAAGCCTTTTTTAGGCAGTCATCTGTTACGGCCCCCATGTTCCCAGACTGTTCCAACTCCCTAAGCCAGGCAGGCCATGTCATCTGCTGCAGGCTAAACTGAACACAGAGCTCTCAGGGAATAGACGTCACTTTATAATGGCAATGAGAAACCACTGAAGCTACGGTGTATCTGGGACATCTCCAAAAGGAAAGGTATATGTGAGACCATATTCAATTGTAAAGACGACAGATGCTAAACCGCCTGGGAGCCTCCGCAGTTCCAAATGGAGACATGTACTCACCTCTGATCCAGGGCGGTCTGTCTGCGTGGTTCTGTCAGCTTTTTGGCAGATGGGTTTCAGGGCAGCTTTGGCACTCTCCTGTACACAGAACACACAGACCAACATCAGGAATTTCACCCATACTAGGGGCCAGGAGTTTTCCCAGGTCAGGTTTCGGGTTCAGGAAAAACTCCTGACCCCGGATATCATAGTTCGGGCCAGAGGTTTTGGCTTGATCAAGTGGCCTGACATCATTGGTCTTACTACTAACAGTTATTATCGAACACGACTTAAGAAACACCACCTGCAAAAAAAATCATGCATAAAATATTCAACACCATCCAAGGCCACAAACCCTAAAACCACTGGGTCATGAACGTTTTTTGAAAGACACGCCGGGAGGATTTCGCAACCAAACCTTGGACCATGGTACCTTGCAAAGTGCACCAGAGAAAACAAAAGGCTAATAAAAACAGACAGGTAGTGCTGGCCAATGCGCTGCGAGGCCTCACTCTGGCATAATGAATACTTCTCAGCTGGCAGATTTAGCAGCAGGCTGGAGGGGAGATTGGCTAAGAGCTGCCCTTTCCTTGAAAATACCGCCCTTCTTTTTGGGGGGGGGGGGCTGCCGACGATTCCCCTGCAAATGATGCTGGTGAGCATTACGTTCTGTTAATATCAATTCTATCAATCAGTGTTTCAATCCTGGTTTGCAATCTGAGGCATATGTCCTGAATTAAAGTGGGTTATGCTGTGGCAGCAACCATGGCTGGTGAATGCCGCATGCAATCTGCCGGGGAGGATCGTCGCACCACCAGCGCCAGACTTCAAACGGTACGGAGGTCTCCCAACATCACTCGTCTTTGGCTAAGATCCTTGTTTCATGAGGATTCTGATTGATTGGGCCATTCTTATCTAAGCTGGGCCAACACCACATTGCTTAGTGTGTTTTCTTATGGACCATATGGTAGTCTGAAGAGAAGGAGAGAGGAGCAATCGGTACCGAGAACCAGAATGTGCAAACACACAGATGTCAAACGGGAACTGACTCTGCGGGGCATACTGGCAGTGCTAGACATGATGACATGTTATATATAAAACATGACAAATGAAGCCTCGGAAGCAATATGTCAAATTATACATGTTTCTCAGTACAATACCAACAGCTCTACAAACCCAGAAAAACACTTTACATTCCCGACTTGTATTTGGTTTATTTTGGGAACATAAATTCTCCATTAAAACAACAACAAACAAAATTACTTGTTTCGGTTTTCAAATCAAATACAAAGCTAGGTAAAAAAAAATAATAATAATAATTTTGCTTTCTAAATTTGATCAAATGCGATCAAAGCCAATTAAAATAAACATTCAACAACACTACTTTTCCCTTTGTTAGTCAATCTTCATTTTTCTCTTTAATCTATATTATGAAGGGGAGAGGAGAGCAGTGCTGAGTGTGATAAGCTGGAGAGAAAGTCCTAAACAAGGAAAGAAATGGAGAGGGGGAGAGTTAGAGAGAGATATGTCTCCTAAGTGCCCTCTACTGTTGTCAAAGGAACGGCTAGAGGCTGAAGTGCTGTCTGTGTGCCCTGTGCTGAGGTGCTGTCTGTGTGCCCTGTGCTGAGGTGCTGTCTGTGTGCCCTGTGCTGAGGTGCTGTCTGCGTGCACCATGCCCTGTGCTGCACCATGCTGAGGTGCTGTCTGCGTGCACCATGCTGAGGTGCTGTCTGCGTGCCCTGTGCTGAGGTGCTGTCTGAGTGCACCATGCTGAGGTGCTGTCTGCGTGCACCATGCTGAGGTGCTGTCTGAGTGCACCATGCTGAGGTGCTGTCTGAGTGCACCATGCTGAGGTGCTGTCTGCGTGCACCATGCTGAGGTGCTGTCTGCGTGCACCATGCTGAGGTGCTGTCTGAGTGCACCATGCTGAGGTGGTGCTGTCTGCGTGCACCATGCTGAGGGTGCTGTGCACCATGCTGATGTGCTGCACCATGCTGAGGTGCTGTCTGAGTGCACCATGCTGAGGTGTGCTGTCTGCTGAGGTGCACCATGCTGAGGTGCTGTCTGCGTGCACCATGCTGAGGTGCTGTCTGCGTGCACCATGCTGAGGTGCTGTCTGCGTGCACCATGCTGAGGTGCTGTCTGAGTGCACCATGCTGAGGTGCTGTCTGCGTGCACCATGCTGAGGTGCTGTCTGCGTGCACCATGCTGAGGTGCTGTCTGAGTGCACCATGCTGAGGTGCTGTCTGTGTGCACCATGCTGAGGTGTGTCTGAGTGCACCATGCTGAGGTGCTGTGAGTGCACCATGCTGAGGTGCTGCACCATGCTGAGGTGCTGTCTGAGTGCCCATGCTGAGGTGCTGTGCTGAGGTCTGTCGTGCACCATGCTGAGTGGTGCTGAGGTCGTGCACCATGCTGAGGTGCTGTCTGAGTGCACCATGCTGAGGTGCTGTCTGCGTGAACCATGCTGAGGTGCTGTCTGAGTGCCCCATGCTGAGGTGCTGTCTGCGTGCCCCATGCTGAGGTGCTGTCTGAGTGCACCATGCTGAGGTGCTGTCTGAGTGCACCATGCTGAGGTGTGCGTGAACCATGCTGAGGTGCTGTCTGCGTGTACCATGCTGAGGTGCTGCTGAGTGCCCTGCTGAGGTGCTGTGCACCATGCTGAGGTGCTGTCTGTACCATCTGAGGTGCTGTGCACCATGCTGAGGTGTGTCTGAGTGTACCATGCTGAGGTGTGTGCGTGCACCATGCTGAGGTGCTGTCTGAGTGCACCATGCTGAGGTGCTGTCTGAGTGCACCATGCTGAGGTGCTGTCTGCGTGCACCATGCTGAGGTGCTGTCTGCGTGCACCATGCTGAGGTGCTGTCTGGTGCTGTCTGAGGTGCGTGAGTGCACCATGCTGAGGTGCTGTCTGAGTGCACCATGCTGAGGTGCTGTCTGCGTGCACCATGCTGAGGTGTGTCTGAGTGCACCATGCTGAGGTGCTGTCTGCGTGTCTGAGTGCACCATGCACCATGCTGAGGTGCTGTCTGCGTGCACCATGCTGAGGTGCTGTCTGAGTGCACCATGCTGAGGTGCTGTCTGCGTGCACCATGCTGAGGTGCTGTCTGAGTGCACCATGCTGAGGTGCTGTCTGCGTGCACCATGCTGCTGTCTGCTGTCATGTACCATGGAGGTGCTGTCTGTGTGCCCTGTGCTGAGGTGCTGTCTGAGTGCACCATGCTGAGGTGCTGTCTGAGTGCACCATGCTGAGGTGCTGTCTGAGTGCACCATGCTGACCATGCTGAGGTGGTGCTGTCTGTGTGTACCATGCTGAGGTGCGCACCATGCTGAGGTGCTGTCTGAGTGCACCATGCTGAGGTGCTGTCTGTGCCCCATGCTGAGGTGCTGAGGTCTGCGTGCACCATGCTGAGGTGCTGTCTGCACCATGCTGAGGTGCTGCGTGCACCATGCTGAGGTGCTGTCTGCGTGCACCATGCTGAGGTGCTGTCTGAGTGCACCATGCTGAGGTGCTGTCTGCGTGCACCATGCTGAGGTGCTGTCTGCGTGCACCATGCTGAGGTGCTGTCTGAGTGCACCATGCTGAGGTGCTGTCTGTGTGCCCTGTGCTGAGGTGCTGTCTGCGTGCACCATGCTGAGGTGCTGTCTGCGTGCCCTGTGCTGAGGTGCTGTCTGAGTGTACCATGCTGAGGTGCTGTCTGAGTGTACCATGCTGAGGTGCTGTCTGAGTGTACCATGCTGAGGTGCTGTCTGCGTGCCCTGTGCTGAGGTGCTGTCTGAGTGTACCATGCTGAGGTGCTCCAAAGCAATAAGGAGCTTCCATGTCAATCGGACCCAGTTGTTTCTGTTTTGAACAGGTTAAAGGACAACACATGTGCATCCTGAGAAGTCACTAGTGCACCTCCCGTGTCCCATTCTGTATCGAATCGGACTATGTATCAGAAGTGAACTGAATTCCTAATGGAAGAACTCACATACATTACATGCAATGCTCAAACATTCTTCTCACACAGTACTACAGTGTGCCTCTCACCAGTTCAGCCTGCAGTTGGAGGATCAGCTCGTCCTTCTCCCTCAGCTGCAGCACCAGAGCTTCTTCCCTCCCCGGCTCCTGGAATGAAGAGCAGAGAAAGTCAAACACTACTTCAGGAGGATACACAGGGGAAGGTGAACACTGAGCATAGAGCCACCACATTTTTAACTGTACCTTTATTTAACTAGTCAAGTCAAGTTAAGAACAAATGTTTATTTACAATGACGGCCTACCGCGGCTAAACCCTAACCTGGACGACGCTGGGCCAATTGTACGCCGCCCTATGGGACCCACAATCACGGCCGGTTGTGACACAGCCTGGAATCAAACCAGGATCTGAAGTGACGCATCTAGCACTAAGATGCAGTGCCTTAGACCGCCGCGCCACTTGGCAACCACCACACTCGGGAGCCAACCACATCACTACCATAGAACAGAAGGTAATGTCTAGAATGTGGAGTCAGAACACAGGTCACTGTATAATGGAGTCAGAACACAGGCCCCTGTATTGTGGAACAGGGGAAGTGGGGAGCAGGACAGAAAGAGAGGGGGGAGAGCAGGGTGAAGAGTGTGTGTACAGTATGTGCTCTCCCTCTGGTAAACTTAAGATGAACTATGGCTGCATCACAGCAAATACAGCACTACTTTCTCCATGACCTTGTCTGGTCAACAGCCAGTAAGGGGAGGCAGGCCCGAGCAACCATATATGGCCAACGCTCTAACCACAACGCTCTACCCGCTGCCCCGATTATAAACTGGTTAACAACAATATTAGAGCAGTAAAAATAAATGTTTTGTCATACCCGTGGTACTCAGTCTGATATACCATGCCTGTCAGCCAATCAGCATTCAGGGTTTTAAATACCCAGTTAATAAATAAACAACGATAGAACTCTGCGGTCTACATGACCCAATGTTGCAAATCTGAATCGGCTTAGTGCCTTCCGCTGCTTTATTCCTGTTGCTTTCTTTGGGTTTTTCCTAACACAACATCCCCCCCCCATGAAAAAAAAACCATGCGTGGGCGGAAAGTTTGTCTCTTTCTGAAACAGACCTTGTCATATTAGTCCGTTAATGCCATGGAAGCCTGTGTTTCTGTCTTCCGTGGTGGGGTCGCGTCCTGAGGAGGTCACACAGAGTAAACAGGGAACTGTAACATCCTCTAAACCCGCCGCCTGAGGGGAATCCTTAAATCTGTCTTCATTAGAGATGTTCACGGACAGGCACTTTATCTGCACATTACCATAGAGGAGGAAGAGAGAGACAGACAGAGCGAGACTGGGTCCCCAGCCCAACCCACCCTCGCCACCCCTATGAATATACAACAGAACAACACGTAGGCAGCCTCTCTCCCTCCCCACAATGAGCCTGACCACCCAAGGTTAACAAAGTTGGGCTGAATGTCTGTATAGTGACCCTATTGGTCAGCCTAATTCGCAGTGAGGGTAGAATGTTTACAGCAAATGTGGCCGGGCCCTGGGCAAAAACAGCAGTAGGCACGCACACACACACACACACCTTAACAGCACCTCAAGGAGACAGCCAGGCTGCGGAAGGTTTCTAAGAGTTCAGGTTTATCTGCAGCCTCACCCGGCCTCTGGACAGGATGTCAGAAAGTGTTGCCTTTCCTGCCACTTCTTTGTACAGAGACAACACAAAAGTGTTTGGGGAAAAGGTTACGCGAAACACGTCAGGCGATGGATGAGCTTGGCATTCCGCTGTGATCACTCCATCCAAGGAGGAGTGATGAGAGAGCGCCCGCCATGCCGCTGCCTGCTCCCATTCCCCAGCCGTACGCCGGCGCTGTGCTCTCCACGGGAGCCGCTTTCCAAGGGCGCTAATTATAAAAAGGCAGGGATAGCAAATGTTCGCTAAAGGAAGTTTTGCTCAAAGTAGGACAAGGAGTGACATGGTTTCGTCTCAGGTGGGTTCCAGGGCTTTATTTTTAAACTCAGATTTTTCTGGAACGGCAGGACGAGTCCCACCACTCTACCCTTTCATCCAACAATGTCAGATGCATGGGCTCTCTCTCTCTCTCTCTCTCGGAGGAGGAGATGGACCAGAGCGTCACATGGCGCTCCTTCTGCATAGTGTTCCTGCTCCTGCTGGTGTGGCTGCTCCATGTAGGTCAGTAAAGAGGTCACAAACACAAACACACACACACACATACTCACACACCCACACGCATACACAAAAACCTAATTTCCACTCATGCGCTCTTTACTCCACAAGCGCCACAAAAACTCTGCTGCCAACCACCAAACTAAATCACCTTTCTCTTAGAAAACCCTGACAAAAGCCCATTTGATAATTCCTCCACTGCCACCCTGAGACTTCCCCAAAGGGATTCATTAATGAGATCATCTCATCTAGATCAAATTCCACTGATGCAATGAGGGAGAAAGGCTCAGGTTGCTGTGGTACTTTAAGGTGCAGACAGACTGGAACAGGTTTTTGATCTTTTAAAGAACTGCAGGTGGTAGAAAATACTTCTAAATGTGTCCAGACTGGAGAAAGCTTTAGAGGTTTATTATACAGCACGGTCGAGATACAGTGGGGAGAACAAGTATTTGATACACTGCCGATTTTGCAGGTTTTCCTACTTACAAAGCATGTAGAGGTCTGTACATTTTTATCATAGGTACATTTCAATTTCAACTGTGAGAGACGGAATCTAAAACAAAAATCCAGAAAATCACATTGTATGATTTTTAAGTAATTAATTTGCATTTTATTGCATGACATAAGTATTTGATCACCTACCAACCAGTAAGAATTCCGGCTCTCACAAACCTGTTTTTCTTTAAGAAGCCCTCCTGTTCTCCACTCATTACCTGTATTAACTGCACCTGTTTGAACCTGTACAAAAGACACCTGTCCACACACTCAATCAAACAGACTCCAACCTCTCCACAATGGCCAAGACCAGAGAGCTGTGTAAGGACATCAGGGATAACATTGTAGACCTACACAAGGCTGGGATGGGCTCCAGGACAATTTATTTATTATTATTTATTTTTTTAACCTTTATTTAACCAGGCAAGTCAGTTAAGAACAAATTCTTATTTTCAATGACGGCCTCAGAACAGTGGGTTAACTGCCTTGTTCAGGGGCAGAATGACAGATTTGTACCTTTTCAGCTCGGGGGTTTGAACTTGCAACCTTCCGGTTACTAGTCCAACGCTCTAATCACTAGGCTAACCTGCCAATAGGCAAACAGCTTGGTGAGAAGGCAACAACTGTTGGCGCAATTATTAGACAATGGAAGAGGTTCAAGATGACGGTCAATCACCATTGGTCTGGGGCTCCATGCTAAATCTCACCTTGTGAGGCATCAATGATCATGAAGAAGGTGAGGGATCAGCCCAGAGCTACACGGCAGGACCTGGTCAATGACCTGAAGAGAGCTGGGACCACAGTCTCAAAGAAAACCATTAGTAACACACTACGCCATCATGGATTAAAATCCTGCAGCGCACGCAAGGTCCCCCTGTTAAAGCCAGCGCATGTCCAGGCCCGTCTGAAGTTTACCAATGACCATCTGGATGATCCAGAGGAGGAATGGGAGAAGGTCATTTTTGTCCGATGAGACAAAAATAGAGCTTTTAGGTCTAAACTCCACTCGCCGTGTTAGGAGGAAGAAGAAGGATGAGTACAACCCCAAGAACACCATCCCAACTGTGAAGCATGGAGGTGGAAACATCATTCTTTGGGGATGCTTTTCTGCAAAGGGGACAGGACAACTGCACCGTATTGAGGGGAGGATGGATGGGGCCATGTATCGCGAGATCTTGGCCAACAACCTCCTTCCCTCAGTAAGAGCATTGAAGATGGGTCGTCTTCCAGCATGACAGCAACCCGAAACACACAGCCAGGGCAACTAAGGAGTGGCTCCGTAAGAAGCATCTCAAGGTCCTGGAGTGGACTAGCCAGTCTCCAGACCTGAACCCAAAAGAAAATCTTTGGAGGGAGCTGAAAGTCCGTATTGCCCAGCGACAGCCCCGAAACCTAAAGGATCTGGAGAAGGTCTGTATGGAGGAGTGGGCCAAAATCCCTGCTGCAGTGTGTGCAAACCTGGTCAAGAACTACAGGAAACGTATGATGTCTGTAATTGCAAACAAAGGTTTCTGTACCAAATATTAAGTTCTGCTTTTCTGATGTATCAAATACACATGTCAGGCAATAAAATGCTAATGAATTACTTTAAAAAATCATACAATGTGATTTCCTGGATTTTTGTTTTAGATTCCGTCTCTCACAGTTGAAGTGTACCTATGATACAAAGCATATAGAGGTCTGCAATTTGTAAGTAGGAAAACCTGCAAAATCGGCAGTGTATCAAATACTTGTTCTCCCCACTATAGATGCCCCTTGTGGTTAAGCCTTGCGGAGGTGATCTGTTAGCTGTGAAAAAAAACATTACCTTGAGGGGCAGTGACTTCTCACTACAAGGGCTGATGGGGAGAGAATGAAGGATGCTTGCAGGGCTTGTGTCAGTGCTCTGAGGGAGAGAGGTTCAGAAATGTTATTGTTATTTACATTTACATTTAAGTCATATTTGCAATAACATGCACACAATCCTAAAACGATTACATTCTTAATTTATTATTTAAATAAAATGTATTATTTTGAGGTGAGAGGATAACATGTCAATAGGAATATGATAAATATACTGTAACGGGAAGTTGAAAATAACACACAGTACAGACAGGAGAAAGACTGTTACAACACTGACCATTCATGTCATTTGATGCCTTCTTGCCTCATTTACAGTGACATCAAGACTATCGTACAGCGTCTCATCACATCCAGGTTCAGTTATACATCTATTATCATGCTTCAATATATAGAATATCCTAACTCTAACAGGGTAATCATCTTCAGATATTATGTGATTGGATGCCCTTAAAGTGAAGCAGTGGGTATTGGGCACTTACAGGTGCAGTGTATATATAGTCAGACAGACTAGTCTGACCCAGAATGTTTGAACTTTGATCAATGTGTATCCCCACATGCATGTTTAAGGTCACATTTATCCTACAGGCTGGCGTAGAAATGTCCAGACAATTAGATAAGGTTCAGTTAAAACCCCTTTCAATTTCGGCATGGCGTTGCCTGAAAGCATTCATTTGAATAACGTTTTATTTGAGGTGTCAGAGCTCAGTGACCAGAGATGATAAATTAATAATGTAGCCCCCAGCCCACTTTGATACACATTAATCATATTGAAATCAGAAATCAAGAATTGAAATGCTTAAAATAACTAAAGGCATTTTACCCCCTTTAAACTTGGCATTCAAAAGGGTATTCAGAGCCTCTGTGAAAAGCATCCGGTGCAATAACGTTTTTTTTTTGCCTGAGCAGAAAGGCCCAGAGCCTCTGTGTTTTATCCAATATTAGACTGTTTTATTCTGTATGTGTAAAGGATGAAACACCACAAGAGGAGGAGAAAAGCATATAACAGAGAAAAAGACAATGTCTCGCTCGAATCAGCTTGTGATCTGTTTGCGTTCGTTTGGATCTCAGTTTAAACACAACAACAGGCAGATGCTACTAGAGGGAGGTGTCATCCAATAACAACACAGGGAGATGTGAATTACAGCTGTCTTGTCACCAAATAATATATTCAGACTGTTACGGTCTTTTTGCCAGAGCAGTCGCTTGGTACTGTAGGACTGGGTCTTGTCCATGGCCATTGTAGAATGGATTGCAAGAAATTAAATGTTAACCAAACACCATGGAATCTGCTGGGACGATAGCAATGTGTGATTTCTTGTCTAATCAGCCATTACACAAATAGCTAATCACTTTATAATAGTAGGATGTAATTTGATTGCGTTTCTTTAGCCACTCCAGATACTATCCATTCCCAGAATCAAAAGCCTCATTAAATAAACAAAGGCGTTTAAAAAGCTGTGGAGGGCACGGCGTCGGGTGAGGCTTTAACAAGCTCCCAGCTTCCCTGAGTGACAACGCCAAAAGCCCATAGCTATTCAAATAAACAAATGTAAGTACTTGTTGTTGAGGTACTTGTTGTTGAGGTTTAAAAATACCATGTTCAGGCCTTTGATAGAGGAGAATACCAGTAGATGAAGGCTGGCTGGTCTGCTGCTGGGGCATCTACCATTCTGATGTAGGCTACATCACATGTTGCTCTCAATTGGGTGATTAATGCCATTGACTAGGGTCTTTGTTATGCTCATGGTTAAGTTTATATCAATGGCTATGTGGTCATCAATTAAACTTGCAGGGAAACCCTTGAAATTGATGATGCATTCATGGGTCATGTCACCCCACCCTCCCTCCACAGTCGCCCACTCCCTCCCTCCATGCTCCCTCCACCCCCACTCCATCTACACTCCTTCCCTCCACGCTCCCTCCCTCCCTAGCTTCCCTCCCTCCAGTCACTCCCTCCCCCCTCGCTTCCTCCCATCATCCTCCTCCACCCCCCCTCACCACCCTCTCCCCTTCTCCTCACCACCCTCCCTCCCTCCAAAACTGGTGTAACGTTAGACAGGTGGTCCTACTGTAGCCTACCTCCTGCAGGGTCCTCCGGAGGCGCAGCAGCAAGGTCTTGACGGAGGTGCAGTCTTGCTGCATCAGCCTAAGGGGCAGTGCCTCTAGCCCCGGGGCCTCGTCCTCCCGGCCCAGGCACCAGTCAGCAGGCAGCAGGGTAGTGGGCCAGCTCGGCTCCCTGGAACACAAGCACAGAACCACCGTCACACCCGTGCGCAAGCACACACACACACACACACACACACACACACACACACACACACACACACACACACACACACACACACACACACACACACACACACACACACACACACACACACACACACACACTTACTTAAATTGTGGGCCATATTCAAAGATACAGTACATACTAAGTTAAAATAAGATTAAGCCATTTAGCAAATTATTTTATCCAGAGCGACATACAGAGCTCCCGGGTGGCGCAGCAGTCTAAGGCACTGCATCTCGGTGCTAGGGGCGTTACTACAGACCCTGATTCGATTCCAGGCTGTATCACAACCGGCCATGATTTGGAGTTCCATAGGGAGGCGCACAATTGGCCCAGCGTTGTCCTGGTTAGGGTTTGGCAGGCGGTAGGCCGTCATTGTAAATAAGAATTTGTTATTAACTGACTTGCTTAGTTAAATAAAGGTTAAATAAAAAATACAATCATGCTTGCATACATTTTATGGACAGGTGGTCTCAGGAATTGAACCCATTATCCTGGAGTTGCAAGCGCAGACAGAAATATAAAGAAAGAAATATGTTAAAGACCAATAACAAATACTTCTACAATTCAAAACAGAAACTAGACTCACACAGAAACTAGACTCTCAACTGGACTGGTTCAGATTGTCAGTTGTGTTCAGATTTTAGAACCATGGAATCTGTTCACAGCAGAGAATCTGAATAGTTTAGTTGAGTCTAGATTTTCTTCAATGGTCAGTGTGAACTCTGTCTGATGATAAAACCCCTCATCATGCAGCCAAGGAGGTCCATGTGTCACTTCAGAGCTGCTCCACACAACGCAGCCGAGAAAATTAACCACGTCTGCCAATATCAAGTGGATCTACTTCCTCGTGTGAGATGGTACTTCATTCCGACAGGACAGGAGCTGTGATTCATTACTTCCTATCAGCAATTGCCATCGCAGATATCCTTTGTCTACACAGGTATGAAAGGAATCTCTTGTTGAGCGTTCCTCGTCAAACAAGATCGACTGTGGTAATTAGTGATATTGCTTCAGATACTTCCACCTGACCAGAGCAATGAGAGATGAATGTGTCCAGATAACCTTATCCACAGATGAAGCCTCCATTTTAGTTCCTTATCCTCCTTTATTTCACTTTCTTATCCTCTTGTGCAAAATGGAGACGGTAACCAAGGGGATTTACATGTTTTGCTTGCAAATGAAACTGACTTGCAACCCCAAATCCCCTCCAATTGTATTAATTGGAGAGGAGTTCTTCCTTCGCAGACAATCGAGGCCATTGTGGTGAAGAAGACCATGTGTAAATTGGATATCTGCGAGATACATAAGACAGTCGTTGAAAGCTAAGCGAGTGTCCCTGCTTGTGTATTTAGAGTAAGTTCTGTTTTCCATCATCAACAACAACAAAACATTGTCCAATTAATGTGAAGTTGTAGAATAAACAACTACAGTTCTACACTGACATGTTCATATCTGCTAGCTAGCTGTTGACATGTTCATATCTGCGAGCTAGCTGTTGACATGTTCATATCTGCTAGCTAGCTGTTGACATGTTCATATCTGCTAGCTGCTGTTGACATGTTCATATCTGCGAGCTAGCTGTTGACATGTTCATATCTGCTAGCTGCTGTTGACATGTTCACATCTGCTAGCTAGCTGTTGACATGTTCATATCTGCTAGCTGCTGTTGACATGTTCACATCTGCGAGCTAGCTGTTGACATGTTCATATCTGCTAGCTGCTGTTGACATGTTCATATCTGCGAGCTAGCTGTTGACATGTTCATATCTGCTAGCTAGCTGTTGACATGTTCATATCTGCTAGCTAGCTGTTGACATGTTCATATCTGCGAGCTAGCTGTTGACATGTTCATATCTGCTAGCTGCTGTTGACATGTTCACATCTGCGAGCTAGCTGTTGACATGTTCATATCTGCTAGCTGCTGTTGACATGTTCATATCTGCGAGCTAGCTGTTGACATGTTCATATCTGCTAGCTAGCTGTTGACATGTTCATATCTGCTAGCTAGCTGTTGACATGTTCATATCTGCTAGCTGCTGTTGACATGTTCATATCTGCTAGCTGCTGTTGACATGTTCATATCTGCGAGCTAGCTGTTGACATGTTCATATCTGCTAGCTGCTGTTGACATGTTCATATCTGCGAGCTAGCTGTTGACATGTTGACTAGCTGTTGACATGTTCATATCTGCTAGCTAGCTGTTGACATGTTCATATCTCAAGCTAGCTGTTGACATGTTCATATCTGCGAGCTAGCTGTTGACATGTTCATATCTGCGAGCTAGCTGTTGACATGTTCATATCTGCGAGCTAGCTGTTGACATGTTCATATCTGCGAGCTAGCTGTTGACATGTTCATATCTGCTAGCTGCTGTTGACATGTTCTAGCTGTTGACATGTTCATATCTGCTAGCTGCTGTTGACATGTTCATATCTGCGAGCTAGCTGTTGACATGTTCATATCTGCTAGCTAGCTGTTGACATGTTCATATCTGCTAGCTGCTGTTGACATGTTCATATCTGCGAGCTAGCTGTTGACATGTTCATATCTGCTAGCTGCTGTTGACATGTTCATATCTGCGAGCTAGCTGTTGACATGTTCATATCTGCTAGCTGACATGCATATCTTGAGCTAGCTGTTGACATGTTCATATCTGCTAGCTAGCTGTTGACATGTTCATATCTGCTAGCTGCTGTTGACATGTTCATATCTGCGAGCTAGCTGTTGACATGTTCATATCTGCTAGCTGCTGTTGACATGTTCACATCTGCTAGCTAGCTGTTGACATTTTTGATACTACTGTGCAGTGCGATTGCTCAAACGCTTGAAGACATTTTCAAAAGGTGAGTACAAAAACACCAAAGCGATTTCTAAAAACAGACAACAGAAAGAGAGCTAGCGGGCTGCATGCAAACACCAGGAAGGAAGTCTCATTATAAACAGTATCCATAACACTTAAACCAGGCGAGTTTCAGCACTGAAATAAAGGTGCATTCACTAATGCAGTAATGGCACCTATAAAACTACAAAATGAACATCGGCTTGATGAAATCATCAAGACAAGCGTTTTGTTGGGCAAACTAATAGCAAATAAATGCCTGAGAATATAAGGCATTGACGTAGGTAGGACAGTTGGGCTAGCAAAAGAAGACCTCCCCATCCCATGGAAATTACAGTTGGGTTTTAAAGACCGGAGACTTAAACAGAGCTCCTGACTGATGACACGATCTATCACAC